>NC_133156.1:148999172-149094172 GCF_040802235.1 Manis javanica | reverse complement strand
TTTTATCTGCCTGATAAATATAAAGATGGGACCTGGCTGCCAGGGAAAAGCAATGACCAACCCTGCAAATGGGAGAAATACAGAAAAACACTGAAAGAGAGGATGATGGGCTTGGAAGGGAGCTCAAGTTGGTAACTATTCTTCTGCATGGCCAGTTTGACTTCCAATATTTACGGTCAATGAGGAAGCAAAATCAAACTACGGTGAGCCCAACAATGTTAGAGATAACTTTTATTTTTGTAATTGTACACAATCTAAAATAAATGAAAATATTGGGACTTTAAAGGGGAACAAAAAAGAAAATGTGTGTTTCCTATTTCTATACACTGGAGAATTAAGAAAGAGCTTTCAGAAGATGGTGGAGGGATCTGTAGTGGAAAGTGCACGCTGAGGTCCAGCTGCACATTGTCGATCCAGGCCCATCATCCTCAGCCTCAGTGAAAGGCAATACTCCTTCTCCTGGCTGCCCTACAGCTCAGCTGGAGCACAGAGCCCTGAACCACGCCAGAGGTGGTGCGAGAGGCCTGAGGGACAAGGTAGCACATTCAGAGAGCAAACGCCAAGTGTGCCCTCCCTGTGTCCTTGGGACCCATTAATATACCAGCACCTGCTTCGTGCTTTGTGGGGCAGAGAGCTTTCATCTCAACGATTTACTTTGACCCCACAACCTCACTAAGAGGTGCCCAACAGGTATCAGTCATTTCTCAGCGAGAAGGGTGCAGCCCAGTGGAAGGGACAGCGGCCTTTGGCTACACGCTCAGCTCGGGCACACGGGGCTGCAGAACAAGGCTTACACCCTGCTCGGGCCTGATTTGTTTTTTCCAATCCACACATCAAACCTAATTTATGTTAAGACAAAATGTGGGAAGGCCAGAAGAGAGGAAAATACTTATTTGCAAACATAAGAGAGGGGTGATCACTCATACTTAAATAATTTAAGAACTTGAGCACACAGTCCAGGGTTGAGGGTGCTCACAGCTCTGACAGTTGCAGCAGCTCGTCACCACCCTGTGGATAGCAGAGCCCCCAGGGAAGGGAGGAGGACCCCAGTGCATGCCATGTCCTACAGAACACCTCTGCTAGGCCAAAAGCAAGCAATGTTGAAAGGGCATCAAGGAAAAATAAATTCCACTCAATGGGTCAGGGCACTTGGGCAGGAACAAGATTCAGTTAAATAAACAGGACTGGAGGTGAGGATGATGGCTTTGATCAGCAGTGAAGGAGGGCACTGCCACCCGGCACCTCTGGAGATGACCTGGGCGGGTTAGGTCGGCCAAACTCTGAGATGGCGTTTGACTGAAGGTTCCATCTCTTCTTCTAAACAGTGAGAGTCTAACACTTGCTTCCGGATGGTAGGGGGCTGTACCCACTTCTGGATGGTGAGGGTCTGCAAGCCAGCTAATGCCCCAAAATTCTTTGCAGTGGCTTTACTTTTTCTCAGACTCCTTCAGTTTCAAGGTTCTTGAAATTCTAAGTTTAAATGCTCTTGATATGATTCTAACAGGTAGATAGGTGAAGTCAGGAATGGAAATGTTTATTTGTTTTGGGGCCAAAGGTCTGAATTCAGAAATTACCTCTTGTGTTGTAAATTGTGTAAACTCATCTTCTCAGACTAGACCAGGGTCCAAGTTCTGGGCCCTGCTATTTGCATGGGTACCTCTATACCAACCCTGACACATGCAGGCCTACATGGAATGTGTGGCCCATGCTGTGACTTACGGTGCAACCACATCCAGTCTACACATGAGGCCTCTTCCCCAGGTGAGGCCAGTATCCTGGCACCTGGCAGCCTCCCCTCTCCTCTGCCTCCCCTTCAATAATGTTTTTGGTTTCAAAGTGAGCTCTGTGGTTTCAGAGGTGTGCGTGGTGAGGACTGAGAAGTGGGACATGTGCCGCCGAGTGGTCGGTCCCTGAGTCACAGCCCCATCCTCCATCCCCTTTACATGGTCTCATGTGCCCCCCCACTCTCTCCTACACAAAAGGACATTGGAGAGAAAAAGATCCAAATATACTCTGCAGGGAAATGGTGCAGACATGAACCACCCCGTCCATCTTCCACAACTGCTGAGTCTTCACTGCCATGGAGTTTGTATACCGGGAAGGAAAACACCCACAGTAATTCAGGGTAATCAAAAGCCACATCATGAATTTGTTTCTCTGCTCCCAGTATGGAGAGTTAGAATATAAATAGGAAAGGCCATTAGAATAATTTACTATTCACCATGAATTATAAATGACACAAGGTACTTTTCATCAGTGGCTAATTTAAACTTAAAATTTAGCACCATAAATTGGTTATTGAATGATAAATGCACTGCCATTTTGGGGGGTGCTGGTGTTGGCTCCTGACTGGGCCTCGCCCCTGTTCCATGGTTCTGAGCTGGCCAGTCAGCAGCTATGTGCCAGAAGTTCTGAGCAGTGCTGAGGCCTGGAAGCGGATGGCTGAGGGGAGATCAGCCCGTGTTTCCTCCTGAATCCAAATGAGTCTCGCAGCTGGAGAGGCATCAGTGGCCGATAATGACCTAACAACCTCTAGCACTAACAGATATGACCTCGGAGCGGTGACAGGAATGTGAATGCAGCCTTCTCTCAACCCAGCAGGCTGGGCCAAGCGCATGTACGTGGCATGGGAGCTTGGAGCCACCTTGAAAAGGAAAATTTCCTAACATGAAATTTTGCAAGGCCAGTCAGTACGTGGTGGGGTGCACAGCACCGTGTTTGAAGCACATTAACAGACTGTCGTCTAGCACCCCAGATAAGAGCATGTTTGTAAGAATGGCTGAAATACTGGGGGACCCTGCCGTGCAGGCGGCTCATGCAGGAGGGATTGTGCACTCACCTGACCCCTGATACAGGCATCGCATGAGCCTTGTCCATGAACACTTCTGACATGTGGGTGAACAGCTTGTGGACCCTGGAGCTCTTAGCCAGTGCGGCTCCATCCTCCAACCATCCCTGAAGACCGGCAGCACTCGGCAGCATTTTCCTTGGGTGTTGTTTTTGAAAAAGATTCTCCTTACTCAGAGTTCCCATGCCCATTGGCCGCTCAGATAGTCAATGAACACTAACTGGCTCTCTCCTGAATGCGCAGGGCTGGAGACACCATGGGACCAGTGAGGAGCTCCTGCCCCTTGGCCAGGCACCTCAAGAATGGTGCCAGGCAGCAAAAGCTGCACAGAGGGACACCTTACAAGTGGCAGGATGGCTTACACACCACCTGTGGCCTGGAAAGTCACCTGCTCTGAGTTCAGGTGCCCACTTCCTTCCACAATGAGATGATGGCTCCAGGGTGCCTCACCTTTTTTTTTTTTGAGAGAGCTTCTCTCATATTTATTGATCAAATGGTTGTTAACAACAATAAAATTCTCTATAGGGGACTCAATGCACAATCATTAATCAACCCCAAGCCTAATTCTCAACAGTCTCCAATCTTCTGAAGCATAACGAACAAGTTCTTACATGGTGAACAAGTTCTTACATAGTGAATAAGTTCTTACATGGTGAACAGTGCAAGGGCAGTCATATCACAGAAACTTTCGGTTTTGATCACAATCATGAACTATAAACAATCAAGTCAGATATGATTATTCGTTTGATTTTTATACTTGATTTATATGTGAATCCCACATTTCTCCCTTATTATTATTATTATTTTTTTTAATAAAATGGTGAAGTGGTAGGTAGATGCAAGATAAAAGTAGAAAACATAATTTAGTGCTGTAAGAGGGCAAATGTAGATGATCAGGTCTGTGCCTATAGACTAAGTATTAATCCAAGCTAGACAAGGGCAACAAAACATCCACGGATGCAGAAGATTTCTCTCAAAACGGGGGGGTGAGGTTCTAGGCCTCACCTCTGTTGATCCCCAATTTCTCACCTGATGGCCCCCCTGCGACTGTGCCTGTCTTAGGTTGTTCCTCCCTTGAGGAATCTTACCCGTCTCTGGCTAACCAGTCATCTTCCGGGGCCATACAGGGAGATGTAAAGTTGGTAAGTGAGAGAGAAGCAATATTCTTTGAAAAGGTTAGCTTTTTACTTCTTTGCAGATTTATGCCCTGTGGCCTCTATGCCCAGCATTTGTCTTGAGGTATCTTTACAGGGTACTTCACTTTTATGAGACATCAACAGATATTTTTGCCTTAAACAAATAAAATTATGGAATATTCCAGTTGCATGTGGCCATCCAACCATGGAGATCAGAATCATGAAAAGTTCTGGAAAACAAGAAAGCCTTGTGCATGTCTTTAATGGAACCTCGCTTGTTCCACATGAATCTGTGGCCTGCCCAGCATAGGAACTGGTCCATTAATTGCTGGAGGCTTCGCTCAGTATAGTGCATGGCATGTAACTGGCCCTTAAAAAAGGGACCTTCTGCTGACTGGGAAGTCACAGCTAATGCCTGATAGTGAGTGGTGCTTTGGGAAATACAAAACAATCAGAGAACTAGTTAATTGTGCTTTTGGATATATTTCAATTTTCAAAAGCAACTCTAATGGTTTCTACATGGAGCAATGATATTTACACATAAAAGATTTACTGATTTTAATTTTATGATGAAAAACGTAATTGCAAAACATACTTGTGAAATACAGACATATTTTATTTACAAAGAGTAGATACCCACCATGTCTGTGCAGGGCCAGCACCTGCCCTGGGAGCAGACACACAAAGACTGACACACTGCAGGCCTGCAGCAGCTCCAGTCTGACATGGACAAGTCTGTTGACAGGGGGCGTCACCACGATTGACATAAAGTCATGTGATGGCCCAGGGAGACCAGCAGCCCCCTTGAAGTGAAGCCCCAACTTTCTCAAATATTAGAGGTCATTAAACAGTGGTAACGTCGTGTTGGGGATTTCTGTAAATGGAAACCTAGCCCCGAGCTTTCCATAAATATGGCTGGGCAGGGCAGGCAGGGTGTGAGGTCCCTCAATCATCCTCTTCAGCTCTGGTAAGTTGAGAGATCTCTGTTAACTAAACATGGCACACACATACACATAGTTCTATACATGCATGTGCATGCCTGTACACAAGTGCACATATGTGAACGAATATATCCATGCTCATGCATGTGTGCACCCACATGTATATGCACACTCATCCATGCACAAGCAGTGTACACATGTACACATACCCGTACTGTCTTACATACACATTCTCTCTTGTAACACACAGAGGAGGAGGGAGTCTGCCAGGCTCCCCTTATTATATCTTCAAAATGAAGGGTCCAGAAAATTCAACTGCAAAATACAGAGAGGGATTTTATTTGCCTTTTTGCCTTTTTAAAAAATAATTTCTGTCTGAGTTGGACTCAGTTGACTGTAAGAGAACATTTCTCATTCAGCAGCCTTGTGGGGGAGGCTGGCGGGAATCCCTCAGCAGGGCATCGGTGTCTCCGATGTAACAGCAGGACGGGGGTGTGGTACATGAAGGCCCGTGACAGCCACGTGGAGCCCCTGTGGTCCCTGAGGCCTGTTCCTGTTGTGTAGGAACATTGGCCATTCCGGATGGCTGGGGGCAGTGCTCACCCATGCCATTCCTAAACTCAAGGCCATGAGCCCAACTCACCGTGCAGAGAACCGTCAGGTATGCTGGCTCATTCCTGGGCCGCTGCCACACTAGCAAGCAGCCCCCGCCTGCCACCCGGAGCCACCACGTGCCTCTGCCCTCTTGGGCTGCCCCCATGCAGAGAAGCAGGTCTGTCCTGTCCTGGACGGACAGGGACACCTTAAAGACCCACCTTCCTGCTGCATGGAATGCCCTCACCTGACCCCAGGACAAAGCCTTTGGTGCCAGGAAGGAAGAACGAAGGAAGCACAAATCACAGTCTCTGGCCAAACGGTTGAAGAGGAGCCTTTAAAAAGTACAGCCTGGCACCTTCCCTGCACCCACAGGAGACAGACCTACCTTTCCCTGGGCTTTGTCACAGTTCCCCAGCCTGGGGGTCCAGGGAGGCTGGGGCCTGGACAGAGGGGAGTCAGTTCCATCCCCTTTGGGCCATGAAGACCCCCTCTGCCTACCAAGCCCCCTGGTCCCTGCGCCTCCTGGCCCTCTCCTGCTCTGAGGCATCCTCTCTTCTCTACTCTGCCCTTGACCCAGGCCTTCCCAGCCTTTCGTTTTCCTGAGCCTGGTGGACTCCTGTCCCCAGAAACTTCTCCAAAAGGCAGTTGGCCTATTCTGCCATCCACAGCCCACGTCCTCAGCTACACTAGTGATTAGCTGCACTCCACAAGCAGTGAGTGTGGGCGCTGAGCCCCCTGAATTAACTCTGGGGCACCCGTAGGACAGCCATGGGCAGAAATGATGACGAAGCTGAGGTCTGCTGTCCGCAAAGCTGCACCAGCCTGCCCTTGTCATACACACACAGAGCCTGCTCCAAGCCCTGTCCCGGCTCCCTCCCAGGAGGCCCCGCACCCTCTGCCACTGTGGATCTGTGCCCTGGCTCTGCTCTGCCCCGAGGGCCAATTGCAGGACTTTAACTGCCTGCAGAATGATCCCTTGGACCCTGGCCCCCAAAGCACTGAGTTGAATGCGTCACCCTGCAGCTCAGAGCACCTGCAGCCACAGTTCATCTTCTTGAAGGCCCGCTGCTCCCTGCATGTGCAGATGCCCCGCCCTCCTGGCACAGGCCCTGCCAGCCAGCTCCTCAGCCCACCGTGCAGACTGCTGAGCAACCAGGGCCCCGGGCATCCTGGGCCCACAACCCAACCCTGCACTCTGCACCTCACTGCCTGCCACTCAGAGTCATCCTCCCACCCTGGGCTGGGCAGACCCTGCGAGGGCGCTGCCTGACCACCTGCCCCACTGCTGCCTGTCTGCTACACCTCTCCGCATGGAGATCTGCTCCCATGGCACGGGGCTTGTCTGCTGACACCTGGAAATTCCACTCCATTGTTAGTAAGGCACACGCTGTGCTTTACAGAGCGTGAATTCCACTCACTGCGCCACATATACCTGACTTTTACTGCACCACAAGCCTGCCAGGAATTCACCCTCACACGCAACGCAATCGCCAGGGAGATGGCAGAGGCGGTCAGCATCCTCAGTGAGACACAGCAAATGCCTGGACTCTGGGCCACAGGCAGGCCCTCCACTGGGGCTCAGGCTGCGCCGGCCCCCTCTCCCCATTCATGCCTCTCCTCCCGGCCTGCACTCTCCTTCCTTCAGAAACGGTTTCCCAACTGCCCAGGCCTGCCTCGTGGACCCTCCTTTCTGAGCTTCTACAGCCGAGAGTCCACACCACGATTTATATGCAGTTATATCCAATCCCATCTTCTGCTCTCAATGTGTCCTGGTGGTTTACGGTGTTTCCCAGCTCTGAAGGCTGACTCGTCTGTCATATCAGCAGGGGGCCTGGCACACTGTTGGGGCAGGTGATACTGAGCTGAGATCCTTCATGATCTCCATGTGGTGATACTGAGCCGAGATCCTTCATGATCTCCATGTGGTGATACTGAGCCGAGATCCTTCATGATCTCCATGTGGTGATACTGAGCCTAGATCCTTCATGATCTCCATGTGGTGATACTGAGCCAAGATCCTTCATGATCACCATATGGCTGAATGCTCATTTATGTACTCAGATCCCCCCATGTCTTTTTCATCAGACACCCTACTTTTAGGATGGAAAGAAAGAGAGAAAGAGAGAGGGAAGGAAGGGAGGAAGGAAGGGAGGGAGGGAAAGAAAAGAGAAGAGAAGAGGAGGGGAGGGAAGGGGAAGGGAGAGGAGAGGAGAGGATTAATTCTATTACTACCAAGTGGCAATCTGAGCCCTGACCAGGAAGTTCCGTCCGCTGTTTTACCAGCCTCCCCTCCAGTCCCCTGCCTTGTGCTCACCTGGTAGCCTAGCAAAGCAGAGTGGGGAAGGGGCAGACCTGGGGGTGGTCTTGGGTTAACAAAAGAATGTGTGTGGGCATGAGCTCTGCCTAGGTCACGCCCAGGTACCGATGCCTCCTGTTTATGGTATTACTAGCATCTAAGTTCTTCAAATAGAGGCTCTACAGACATCAGATTATTGACATATTTGTATTTAGAAGCAGTGAATTGACACTGATGTCCTTGGGAAGATATACTTCTAATCAAACTTCATATCTCTGTAAAACTTTCTGTATAAGGTATGTATTCTTTTATGGAAGCCTCATAATTTCCCATTAGCTACTTACTTTATCCAGTCTCTCCAGAGGAAGATGCTGGGCCAGTGGGAGACACACTGATGCTGGGAGCACCAAACTCCAGCTGTGGAGTCCTGTGTGCTCATGTTAACCAGGGCTCTCCCTCCAGAGAAACCAACATGGAATTCATACATTGAGGTAGAAGCTAAGTTGTATCTTGGATGAGGCCCACCCACATGGGGCAGGACAATGTGTTTTACTCAATATACCCATTCAAATGCAGATCCAAGAAAATCCCCTCACCGACACATGCAAAACAGTGTCTGGCCGAATATCTGGGTGCCCTGTGGCCCAATCAAGTGGACACAGGACACTAACTGCCACACAGCCATACCAGGAACTCCTGTCCTCAGCCAATAAAATGTTCCTGGCAACAGTTTTGTCCTGAAGCGTCTTCATAAATGTGGTTCAGAGCAACCTTCAGGATACCAAGTGGGTCATCATGGATTCCTAGTGGGCACCCAACACCACTGGCATAAAAGGAAAAAGAACCGGGTGCACAAAATCCACAACTGAATGCTGGCAGCCTCCTTTCACTTCTGATCCCACTCCTGGCGGGGCCCCGGGGAGCGTGCTCAGGCCCACGGCCACACACCTCTGGAAAGCCGTGTGCCTGACCTCTGCTGTCTCCTGGAGCCCCTCGTGCAAACATAAGGAGCTGATCCCGTGGCTGAGGGGTGGTGTGAAGGCTGCGAAGTGCTTCCTCCAGTGAGGTGGATTAACTCCTGCAAAGTGTTACTTGTTAATGTGCACCATTATAAAATGTCACTGACAACATAGGGCTTTGTAATGTGTCAAACCTGCAGCCTAACTGTCAGCAACGCTCGGAACACTGCCCTGCCCTGACCGCGGGGCAGAACGCCTCCCCATAGGGTCATGAGCAGCAGCAGCCTCTCGCCGTCCTAGAAAGCAAACACCTCGTGCCAGGTCTACAGCACGCATGCCCCCGGCCGCGAGGTGCTGCCCGTCTTCTGTGCAGGTGGGTAAACTGCACGTAGAGCGTTGCTGTTACCCAAATCTTCCTCCCACATAAGTGCTGCCACAATCTAAACTTAAAACTGCCTCCCTTAACAAAGTCCGTGAAAATATCAACATGTCCACCTCTTTAATGTAGCCTTTTTTATAGCTGTTTGGGGCTTATGAGATAGGAATGAGAACTTTGGAAGCTAAAATCTTCTTCTTTCTTTCTTTCTTTCTTTCTTTTTTCTTTCTTTCTTTCTTTCTTTCTTTCTTTCTTTCTTTCTTTCTTTCTTTCTTTCTTTTTTCTTTCTTTCTTTCTTTCTTTCTTTCTTTTTTCTTTCTTTCTTTCTTTCTTTCTTTCTTTCTTTCTTTCTTTCTTTCTTTCTTTCTTTCTTTCTTTCTTTCTCTCTCTCTCTCTCTCTCTTTCTTTCTTTCTTTCTTCCTTTCTTCCTTCCTTCCTTCCTTCCTTCCTTCCTTCCTTCCTTCCTTCCTTCCTTCCTTCCTTCCTTCTTTCCTTCTTTCCTTCCTTCCTTCCTTCCTTCCTTCCTTTCTTCCTTCTTCCTTCCTTCCTTCCTTCCTTCCTTCCTTCCTTCCTTCCTTCCTTCCTTTCTTTCTTTTTCTTTCTTTCTTTCTTTTCTTTCTTTCTTTTTAAACCAAAAAAATTATGTCTCTCAGGGGTAGACTAAAATATGAGAGGAGCTCAATTTGGGGCTCTGCTCCTGTACAAATCAGAATTTTCTCTGCCCTGGACTCATTTCTCTTACTTAGGAGAACCCTCAGACAGCGTGTGGTCTGGACGGGGCAGGGACAGTCACAGAGGCTGAGCGGGGTACACAGTTTTGTTAGGTACATCGCTTCTCCCTTCTCTTCATTTCTTTAAGGAGTTGCAGGTGTTCCCTTTCCTAAAACTCCTTGCACACGCAGCAACAGGGGCCATTTGTCCACAATCCCAGGGCCTTCCTCCGTCCAGATGAAGAAGAATAAACTCACAGGTCCCCCATGACCCCAAGACCCCACCATGACCCTGAGACTCTTCCATGACCCCAAGATGACTCCATGACCCTACACAGATACGTGCACACACAGGTGCACAAACATACAAGCACACATATACACAGACACACACACTCAGGTATGCACACACAGGTACATGCAGGCACATACACACTCACACATACGCAGGTATGCACACAGGTATACACACATAGAGAGGTACATGCATGTGTGTGGGCACACACATGCTCATGCACATGCCACACATAGGCACACACACGTGATTCCATGATACTGAGCAGTGCTCACACATCTCCAGGGTACAGTCAAGTAGAAGGAAGCCTCTCTTCAGGATCAGTCGTGATGATAAGTCATATGTGCCCGAAGGCACACATAAACAGACCAAGAGAAGGCGCCTTGCATTCACTGCTTGGAACAGTACATCCGAACTACAGAACAGCCATTGAGACAGAAATGTAAGTGTGTGAACAGCCGGGGCCAGGGCCCAGCCCCTGGGAAGCCCGTGGGGTCAGGACTCATGACGCTGGAGGCTCGCGTATTTACTCTGTGTTTTTAAATATTTCGTATGTAATGCACATTTATATTAAGCTGACTTTGAATGGCACTTTCAGAGTGTTTGTATTAAACAGTGAACAGTATCTGAAGCGGTATTTTGTAATGAAGAACACGAATATACAATTGATTGTGTTGCATTTTGAACATATGGTGTTGATTTTAAGATACAGTACATGAAAATCTATATTATAAGAAGTACATATCTATTTAAGATATACTTTACATGGTGATGAAATATTTGCTAAATAATAGGAGAAATGGGAACCACAGCTTCCCCACAAATGGAAACGCCAGCCATGATTCCAGCACCCCACCGAGGTGAAGCCCATCAGTACTCAGCCATCAGACAAGGAGCTCCGATCTCATCGCCTAAGACCCTCATGCCACTCTGAGCCCGGTCAACGCGCACATTTAAATTGTTATCGCATAATCCACAGCCTTTATTTGTAGTCAGCATGGCTCAAGAAAAGACCCCTCATCATCTAGGAAGAGAATTCCTAGGTCATCCACACCACTGACTCCGAGCGAGGCTTAGTGTGGCTCTGTGGCTGGAGAAGCCCGCCTGTAGGGAGGGACTATGGACTCCGGAGTTCAAATCCTTCCACTCTCACTGTGGCAGACACAGAGCATCCTCAGCCCATCCCAAGTCCCACAAGCTCTGTGCTGTGCTCTCTCCACAATCCCTGCCCAGCCGGGGCTTATCAGTGTTGGGCCCTGGGACCCACTGGGTGGGTGAGCCCCACCTTCCAGGGCCAGGTCATGGGAGACACGGAGGTTGGTGCTTATGGGATGGCTGTCATCTCTGCTGCCTCCATTTTCATCCCAGCGACTCCAGCTATGAGCCTGCTCTCCATCTGTTTGCATGTTTGCATGGCTTTATATTCAGACATGACAATTTCTGAATTCCTCCAGAGAGGTCATCGCCTCTTGCTGCCTATCAAGAATGCTTTTTATGAGCTTTTCCTCTGAGATCGGGAACAAGACAGGGATGCCCACTCTCCCACTGTTATTTAACATAGTAGTAGAGGTCCTAGCCACGGCAATCAGACAAAAGAAAGAAATACAAGGAATCCAGATTGGTAAAGAAGAAGTTAAATTGTCACTATTTGCAGATGAAATGATATTGTACATAAAAAACCCTAAAGACTCCACTCCAAAACTACTAGAACTGATATCGGAATACAGCAAAGTTGCAGGATACAAAATTAACACACAGAAATCTGTGGCTTTCCTATACACTAACAATGAACCAACAGAAAGAGAAATCAGGAAAACAATTCCATTCACAATTGCATCAAAAAGAATAAAATACCTAGGAATAAACCTAACCAAAGAAGTAAAAGACCTATACCCTGAAAACTACAAGTCACTCTTCAGAGAAATTAAAAGGGACACTAACAAATGGAAACTCTTCCCATGCTCATGGCTGGGAAGAATTAATATAGTCAAAATGGCCATCCTGCCCAAAGCAATATACAGATTTGATGCAATCCCTATCAAATTACCAGCAACATTCTTCAACAAACTGGAACAAATAATTCAAAAATTCATAGGAAACACCAAAGACCCCGAATAGCCAAAGTAATCCTGAGAAAGAAGAATAAAGTAGTAGGGATCTCACTCCCCAACTTCAAGCTCTACTACAAAACCACAGTAATCAAGACAATTTGGTACTGGCACAAGAACAGAGTCACAGACCAGTGGAACATATTAGAGACTCCAGACATTAACCCAAACATATATGGTCAATTAATATTTGATAAAGGAGCCATGGACATACAATGGCAAAATGACAGTCTCTTCAACAGATGGTGCTGGCAAAACTGGACAGCTACATGTAGGAGAATGAAACTGGACCATTGTCTCACCTCATATACAAAGGTAAACTCAAAATGGATCAAAGACCTGAATGTAAGTCATGAAACCATTAAACTCTTGGAAAAAAACATAGGCAAAAACCTCTTAGACATAAACATGAGTGACCTCTTCTTGAACATATCTCCCCGGGCAAGGAAAACAACAGCAAAAATGAACAAGTGGGACTATATTAAGCTGAAAAGCTTCTGTACAGCAAAAGTCACCATCAATAGAACAAAAAGGTACCCTACAGTATGGGAGAATATATTTGTAAATGACAGATCCGATAAAGGCTTGAAGTCCAAAATATATAAAGAGCTCACCCACCTCAACAAACAAAAAACAAATAATCCAATTAAAAAATGGGCAGAGGAACTGAGCAGACAGTTCTCTAAAAAAGAAATACAGATGGCCAACAGACACATGAAAAGATGCTCCACATCGCTAATTATCAGAGAAATGCAAATTAAAACCACAATGAGGTATCACCTCACACCAGTAAGGATGGCTACCATCCAAAAGACAAACAACAACAAATGTTGGTGAGGTTGTGGAGAAAGGGGAACCCTCCTACACTGCTGGTGGGAATGTAAATTTGTTTAACCATTGTGGGAAGCAATATGGAGGTTCCTCAAAATGCTCAAAATAGACTTACCATTTGACCCAGGAATTCCACTCCTAGGAATTTACCCTAAGAACGCAGCACTCAAGTTTGAAAAAGATAGATGCACCCTTATGTTTATCGCAGCACTATTTACAATAGCCAAGAATTGGAAGTCACCTAAGTGTCCATCAGTAGATGAATGGATAAAGAAGATGTGGTACATATACACAATGGAATATTACTCAGCCATAAGAAGAAAACAAATCCTACCATTTGCAACAACATGGACTGAGCTAGAGGGTATTATGCTCAGTGAAATAAGCCAAGCAGAGAAAGAGAGATAGCAAATGATTTCACTCATCTGTGGAATATAAGAACAAAGGAAAAACTGAAAGAACAAAATAGGAGCAGAATCACAGAACCCAAGAATGGACTAACAGGTACCAAAGGGAAAGGGACTGGGGAGGATGGGTGGGTAGGGAGGGATAAGTGGGGGGGAGAAGAAAGGGGGTATTATGATTAGCATGCATAATGGGGGGGTGGAAGAAAGGGGAGGGCTGTACAACACAGAGAAGACAAGTAGTGATTCTACAACATTTTGTTATGCTGATGGACAGTGACTGTAAAGGGGTTTGTGGGGGGGACCTGGTATAGGGGAGAGCCTAGTAAACATAATATTCTTCATGTAATTGTAGATTAAGGATAAAAAAAAAAAAAGAAAAAGTAAGAAAAGGGGGATTACTCCCTGATAGGATAAAACTAACTGTAAATCAACGATTAATGAATGCTTTAAATATCCTTAATTTTGATCATTTAAAGGGTATCAGATGATCAGCTATGGAAGTACATTTTTCTGATAATACTCCTTTCTCTTAAAAAAAAAAGCAGTTCCTTTGTGGTGATCTCCAATAAGTTCTTCACAATGATATAAAGGGCATATCAAAGGGTGGGCAAAGGTTTTTTTGTGTTTATACAGAGGATTAAAGCCTAATTTTGGCTACCCAGAAAACGAATTAAGATACGATATGAAGAAGAACTTCCAACATCAACATTCTCTGGAAGAGTCATTCCAGAAGATGATCATCAAAAAACTTCAACAAAGATCCTGGTGCTGTTGCAGTTATAGCTACATTCATCCCACCGGTTCCTGGACTTGCCATTGGAATGAAGAAAGAGATATCTAAGCTGGCCTGTGCATACAGTAAAACAACAAATTTGACTGGATCTGTAGTGTCGGAACTCAATCAAGAATTAGGAGAAGTGTAAGTTGCAGGACTCCAAAATCTTGCGACTACCGACTATCTTCTGTTAAAAGAACATATGGGATGTGAACAGTTCCCAGGAATGTGTTGTTTTAATTTGTCTGATTTTTCTCAAGCTATTCAAATTCAGTTAGACAATATCCATCATATTATTGATAAGTTTTCACAAATGCCTAGGGTGCCTAACTTGTTTTCTTGGTTTCACTGGAGATGGCTGGTAATTGTAGGTCTGCTTTGGTTATGTAGCAGTATTCCTATTACGTTAATGTGTGTGCGCAATTTAATTAGTAGTTTAAAACCTATACATGCTTATGTTGCTCTACAAGAAGATATGTCAAAGAAACAATCAATCTTCCCATATTTTCTTCTGTCTGCTACTTCTATAGCTTTTCTTCTTCCTTCCTAATTATAACCCTTAAGTAGAATTCGTGCCTCATATCGAAATTACCGAGTATCATAATTCTTCCAAGTGGTAAAGATATCTCAAGACAAATGCTGGGCATAAAAGCCACAGGGCATAAATCTGCAAAGAAGTAAAAAGCTAACTTTTTCAAAGAATATTGCCTCTCTCTCACTTACCAACTTTACATTTCCCTGTATGGCCCTGAAAAATGACTGGTTAGCCAGAGACGGGTAAGATTCCTCAAGGGAGGAACAACCTAAGACAGGCACAGTCGCAGGGGGGCCATCAGGTGAGAAATTGGGAATCAACAGAGTTGAGGCTTAGAACCTCACCCCTCACCCCTGTTTTGAGAGAAATCTTCTGCATCCGTGGATGTTTTGTTGCCCTTGACTAGCTTGGATTACTACTTAGTCTATAGACACAGACCTGATCATCTACATTTGCCCTCTTACAGTACTAAACTATGTTTTCTACCTTTATCTTGCATCTACCTACCATTTCAGCATTTTATTAAACATAATAATAATAATAAGGGAGAAATGTGGGATTCACATATAAATCAAATATAAAAATCAAACAAATATTCATTTGACCTGACTGTTTATAGTTCATGATTGTGATCAAAACCGAAAGTTTCTGTGATATGACTGCCCTTGCACTGTTCACCATGTAAGAACTTATTCACTATGTAAGAACTTGTTCACCATGTAAGAACTTGTTCGTTATGCTTCAGAAGATTGGAGACTGTTGAGAATTAGGCTTGGGGTTGATTAATGATTGTGCATTGAGTCCCCTATAGAGAATTTTATAGTTGTTAACAACCATTTGATCAATAAATATGAGAGATGCCCTCTCAAAAAAAAAAAAAAGAATGCTTTTTCTGCAGAAAGTCAGTACCATATTTGGCTCCAGCTAACTATGTAGCGACACCAGGTCCAAGGCTTGAAGACGAACAGCAAGTTAGAGCCTCCTGAACCCGGGCCTACATGGTCTGGGTACATTTTCCCACATTCAAAACAGATTTCATGAAGGGTCTGCATTCAGGAGATACAAGAGAATTCCTAGGCATCCACACTACTGATTCCGAGCGAGGCTTAGTGTGGCTCTGTGGCTGGAGAAGCCTGCCTGTAAGGACATAAGCAAAGGCATCTGGAAATGGTGGCCACCCTCCACAAACAGAGTGAAAATGTGGGTCCTGATTTCACAAATGGACAAATGTTCAGTTATCTCACAATTATGCCATTATCTGGATATGTGGGATAAAAGTCTTCCTCTGCCTGCGTATATCCCACGCAGTGCTCGTGCTAGGCTCCTCGGCTAACTGCACAGTGTTCAGTGCACTGTTGTGCCAGCATACATTGCTAGGGTCCTATGAGACTGGAACGGCCCTGAGAGCAGCATCTGGCCAGAGTAGGACACAGTAATTGTGACACATGACCATGAGCGACTGACCAGGGAAATTCTAGGTTCGTTGAGTTTGGTGTTCTTAAGGAAATATGAAAGTGTCTAATACAGAAGGGCTTATTTTGGTTCATGTTCTGACCCTTAGGTAAAGGCAGGCTTTAGCTAGGAAATGCAGCATGAGCGAGGTGTTACCGTGCATAAAGCAGTGCTGGGCAAGGCTCCTCCTGGTGTGAGAGGTGCGGGCTCACAGAGCAGCTCACGGGCTGACCACCTGGGCCTGCACGGGCAGAGTGGGCACACTCACTCCCTGCCTTCCCTCCTCCCGCTCTCTCCGGCTAGGCGCCCGGCTCTCTTCCCTGCGGGCAGCAGCCCCTCCCCCTCGCCCTCCAGCACATTGCAAGTGGGCAGAGCAGGGACCGATTGACTGATGGTATCAGCAATGCTGGAGGATCATTAACAGCCGGCTCTGAGAGCATGACTGTGTTCACAGCTGAGGGCTTTAATGAGTGTTTCAGTTTTCAATATTATTTAAGACAAAAACTATACAAATAAAGGTAAGGGAGAAGTAGGGAGAAACAAAAGAATACATGTCTTCTGAAATAATAGCCCAGACAGAGAGCCTCATGGGGCCACCAGGAAAGCCCCCACTGAGAGCCCACCCGAGACCTACTGTCAGCGACAGACACAAAAGCTAGGAGTGCAGGCAGGAAGTTCCTCTGTTCGAGGCACTCTTTTTCCTCAGGGACTCACAGCTTATTGTGGATAAAAATAATTAACAGGAAAATATTTGTTCACTTGTCCCATCTGCATTTAACTTCCACCCTCCAAGTTTCATCTGGAATCTCCTTCCTTTGACTTGTAATCAATACACGCTGTCTCCCATTTTTAAGTGATTGGACAACCACCTCACCTTTGGGGGAGTAGTTAGTCACATTAGTTGGAACCACATGAAACAGCCTATATTTGGCCCCACTTGACCTGTAAAAAGTGACAGCTCCCTGTGGTTCACACAGACACATATCTGGATGCCCTCAATAGTAAAGAGATAAACAAGTTCATCAAACATACTCTTATGCATGATTTTCTCTTGTAGAAACTTCCAAGTCAAAATCACTGACCCAGGCTTGAACCACGTATGACGCTGTGACAAAACCATTTCTCCCAACAGTTTGCAAAAGCCAACCCAGTCAAGGAGATGAGACATCAGTGGGCATCAGCAAATGCAGGAAGCCTCCAAAATCAAGTCCTGCAGAGACTGAGTGAGAAGTACATTCCTTTTGATTGTTGTCTCTTGCTTTTTAATGTTCTCAGAAAATGGCTGTATCTTTCAGTGTCTCTTAAGGATTTTCAGATAAAAAGAGAGGTTTTATCTTTGCATGTCTATAAGCAGTGAAAAACTCCAGAGACCAAAACCTACAGGCAATTCAAATAAACTAAATCCGATCAAGGTAATATCAATGCCAGAATTAGAAGCAGACCCAGAGAGAATACCAATAACAACATTAAAACAGCAGGTCTCAACCGGAATCAATAGGCAGAATAAACAGAAAAAATTAAGTCACAAAGTGTTAGTAGATAAAAGCTCCCCACTCATTAAAATTCCGTTTGTCTTTGTGTCTTTTTATCAATGTACCTATATATCTATGCAAGTGTATCAAAGTTTGTAATGTAAATGGATGATGAAATAATCTAATTAATTCCATGTCATTCCACATATTTCTTTCAAGTTAGGATTGCAATATTAATAATAGCTTGCAGTTTAATAAAATATCTTTATGTCTTATTAACTTGTATATCAGCTTGTTATAAAAGCCACTTTCTATCAAATAGCTAAACTTCAAAAGAGTTTTGCTTTGATCAGGAAAAAAATTCAGGTTCATTCCATTTGCACGAATAACCTCGCTAAGTTTTATAGAAAGGCAGTGCCTGGAGATGCCATTCACTCATGAAAAACATTCCAAAGGATGAGAAATAAAACAAGACAGAATATATTGAGGCAGCCCGTGAGTAAGGGAGAGCTCGCCTTTTCCTTCCTGGGCAAGGGGAACCTGGCTTCCAGGGCACGTGGCCCCACACAGGGTCCCCAGGGGAAGTGGCCAGCCGGAGCCCACCCAGAGGACAGACAGGCGCCAGCCCACATGCCTGTCAGGCCCCCGACTGGATTTCAGCCTCTCAGGCGTCCAATGCTGTGCCCAGTGCCTGAGCCGCCATCAGCAGGATCCCTGAGAGGACGTGCCTGCTCAGAAACGCTGAGAGGCTGCCAAGCAACAGAGGCATCTGCCTGGAGTCAGGAGGGTCTCTGAGGAGGCATCCGGCGGCGCCCCTGGTTCACACAGCACACGCCCTGCATCTGAGGCCGCTGCTCCTCCCCTGCCATTGCCCCCACCCCAGGATTCACTGTTGGGATAGCACATGGGGCCCCATGCAGACAGACAGGAGCTCAGCCCTGGCAAGAAGAGCTCTGAGGGCAAGAAATCACTCTCAACTCCCAGGAGAGGAACCCAGACCCAACAGCAAGTCCTGAGAGTCAAAGGAAGGGCTAGTGGGGAGCACGAGTCTGAGGTGATCCTGAGAACCCTGAGGTGTCAAGGATGACTAGCGTCAGGAGCTGAAGGACCCCTCAGGGAGGTGGGTGGGTCCCTTCATCAGCAGGTAACTGTGCAGCTTGGCTCACGCTGAAGTCCAGCTTCAGAGCTGGCCACCAGCTCCCAAGAACTGGGATCAGCCTTACCTGAGGATGTTCCAGTACAACAGGGCCCAGGTTTGTGGTATCTCCACCGTCGGGCACCCCTGGCTGCTGGCCACAGAGCTGTCTGCTCACTGTGGCCCTGGCAAAGCTGGCAGACATTACAGAGCCCACCACACCTGGGTTCCAGGGAGGAGGTGGAACTTCCCAGCAGGCTCACAGGCAGGCTGTGTCCGGTGCCCTTCTGTAAATCCAGATTTTGTTCTACAAACAGTGTCAATGCATCTCATCCAAGTGCCTCCTCTTGGCCTTCCTGTCCTCAGCGTTTTCATCCTGAGAGTACTGTGGAACAGCCTGTCACAGACCCTAAAAGTCATCGCCAGAGTTGGAGGACACATATGAGATGACCCACAGAGGCACAGCGTGCAAGCGGGAAATGAGAGCTCAGGAAGGTAGGCCTCCTTATAGTATTGCATTGGCAGTAACTGGCATATACAATTAAAATATTTTTAAATAAATTGGTTCATTTTTTTCACTCTCTGGGCACATTTCAGATCTAGGGGCTGCTGCTAATCTGGTGGGTGGGATTGGGGTGCTGATGAGTGTGCACGGACAGACTGCTGCAAAGATTACAAAGGCCAACATGCTGCCGGTGCCGGCCTGGACGGACTCGTGCCAACAGGCTGAAATCCCACAGCTCTGGACCTGGAGGGAAGGGCCTCCGAGGATCCTCCTGGGCACTGTCCGTTCCCTGAGCCTTTGCTCATAGTTCCAGGTGCAGAATCCCCTCCCTGCCCTGGACTCCAACCTCAGGTCTGCACAGCGTGGTCAGCCTCTCATGCAGGCCCCTTCATGGAGGGATACTGCCTCCTCCAGGGGCTGCTCGGTGGCCTGCATATGAGGTGCACACGTTGCATACTCGACTCCAGAGAAGGTTGTGCTTGGGGAGGGTGGCTGCTGATTAACTCTGGAATGGAGTTCTGTCAAGTTCTTAAGAAGCTGCAAGGATCTCAGATCATCTGCTCCAACTTCCTCATCGACAGGTGAGGAGCCCGAGGCTGGAGAGAGAAGCCGTTTCTCAATCACAGATACACTAACTGCAGCACCAAGAGGGATCTGCACATCGGAATTCCCACTCTGCCCCCTCCGTCAGAACTTCCTTGCAATTTTAACAGGAACAGATAATACTCCTTTTGAATCAGGACTAGAATTATATCTATTCTATGTGCAAGTTTATAGTCCATGGGCAAATATTTATGTCATGTCTGCTGCAATATAGATGCTTAGGGAGACTTCCATTCACTTCCATGATCAGTAATACAAAAACACTTCATAAAACCGGCGGGAGGCAGGGGATAGGTTAAACCCCCATCTAATCTTCCCAGTAGACTGTCACAACTTCCCATAAAAATTGCTCATGTCTTTGATCTCAATCCTGGTCATCAATGTTTTTCAGTTATGAAGCTATACATTCCAGAGCTTGAAATCAAGAACAACCTACCTTCCCTCTGGCAGATGTGCTTTATCATCAGCCAGACTGAAGCATTGTAACAAGGTGGCTGAGCTCAGTTCCAAAGAAAACTGAACTGCGGGATTGGGTGTAGTCCATCCAAGTCAAATTCTGCAAAGGAAGTTCCATCACAAAGAAAACAGTGGCCAAGTTTTTCAAAACACAGGTTTCCAGTACCATAACTATTTAGAGAAAATGAGACCCCGTTACTGGAGCCCCAGCCTCCATATGGTGGTGTCATGGTTCAGTTTGTTTCCTGGTTGGAACTTGGTATCCACAGCCCCTTGAGCTGGTTAACAGAGCAGATCCTTTACGTGATTATGTGGCATGCTTCCTCAGGCACCATGAGTTTCTGAGTCTGCTGACGCTTGCCTTTCCTAGATATGTTCTAGATATGGCTTCTCAGATATGTTCATAATCATTCATGGGCTGAGAGGGAATTGGGCTGAGGTGGTTGGAAGGCACTGACATCCACCTGTTTTGACAGGACACTGAGAAAGCAGGCACTCAGGTCTGGGCACCCCGTGTGGCCTCGCACAGATCTAACAGGGAAGGACGCGCCAGCCAGTTCTGCACTGGAAGTGACAGAGCAGGAAATGTTGTTGCAGTATCTCTGAACTGGTTCTTCCTACAAAAAAATTTATTCACAATATAGAATGCCTCCTGCAACATACTATCCACAATACTAAAGTGGAAAACATAATGAGATTTTTAAAAATATGCAGTCAACACATGCCTATAGCTTTCCTAATCCATGCCAGAGATTTTGCTGAGTCTAATCCTGTAGTGAAACACCTTGTGCAGCTCACAAAGGCACCTCCACGAGGGGCTTGAGCGGGATGGGGTCAGCGCAGGCCGTGCACCCCATGAGAAGGCTGCTGCCCGAACTGGAGACATTTCCTGCCCCACCCAACCTCCTCCTCAGGCTTCATACTGCTTGCCTGCTTCCCTGGGCTGGAGGAGAAATGTTTCCATGGCTCTTAGGAGCTCTGGGCTGGCTGGTAGACAGTGGCTCTGCTCACACAGTCAGCTGGCTCACCGAGGTCCTGTTACTGGCCCATTGCATTAACTGTACTGCTTTCTACTAAATATGGGTCACTAATGCCTAGCATGGCTCTGGGGCTTCCACAGAGAGGCTGGCACCAGCCTCCTCCACAGCCAGCTGCTTGGGAGCCCGACTGAGGTGGAGAAGACGGGAGGCAAGAAGAAACTCAGACCCATCTTTTCTCCACCACCCATGGGCGCAAGTGCAGGAGCCCCCACTCAGGAGGGTCAGAATGGCAGGAGGCATCCACACTAGGCAGGCTGCACAGGTGGACCTGAGGACTCACATGCTGCAACGTCACCCTTGCTGCCCGGGTGGCCCCAGAACCCCTTCTCCCTGCTGCCAGCCTGAAGGCGCTCATCTTGTCATTGTGGTGGGGCTGCAGCCGACATCCTTACGGGAGGATCCCCATTTCTCCTCCGTGTCAGTTGCCCATGTTTCTGCCAAGATCAAGCCTTGAGAATCACAAGGCCCATCATGTTGTAAGGATGAGCTTTCATGGGACATTTAAACCGAATGCAATCTGCAGCTGGTTCCGGTTTGAAGCTCTGTGGAAAGATCTCCCTGGATTACACAGAATCTGTTGCAACCTATACTTTACTATGTACCTGGGTTTGTCTGTTTGACAAGCTGGGAAAAAGTTTAAGAAGGTAAAATTAGTGATTTGATCATTAATGATTTAACAGCCCTCTGCTGCTGTCTGTCTCCAGGTAAGGATGAGGGTGGGGATGGGACGGACGGTGCGCCCACACAGGGGAGAAGCTCTCAGCCCACAGACACACAGTCCACGTTCTCCCCCTGCTTGCCTCCTGCCCTAAAATGCAGGTGCCTGGAAGGCAGCACGGTGGCACTCACCTCCACTTCCTGGGCCTGGTCCAGTGCCTGGCGCACAGCGGGGACTCTGGGAGCATCGTTCTGGCAGCCGCAGCACACCCCGAGGAGGGTGGCAGGAAGGTGGGGTAGCAGGGATGAGGCGAGCCTCATATCTGCTGACAAATGCCAATAAATATGCAAATGATGAATCTAGAAATTCTCTTCTTACTTTCCAATTCAATTCCAGTAACCCAGGGGGCAAATCTCTATAAATTATACTGGAGTGTGACTTGTAAATAACATTTTTCTGACATCCCTAAAGCATTGCTTTTTCTTTGGAGTCTATAAATTGCGAATGTAAATGAGTTTGTATAACCATTCATAGTTAATAAAAATAATACTCAGAGCAGTAGCAGAAACTTCTACTGGGGATACTTCCAAGCTCATTATCATAGCGGTTTTGGGTGTCGAAGGCTGTGTTGTAATTTGGTGGTGCCCACACCTTTGGGAGTCCAGCATGTGGGTCTGCAAGGAGGATGGCCTGGCGGAGAGCAGGCGCCTCCTGCTCTGAATCCCTAGGCCGCCTTGGGGAGAGCTGTGGGCCTCGTCTTGTTTACCCACTAAATGTGAATCCATTGCTGTACTGCCCCAGCACCAAGCACTGTGGTGGGGTGAAGAATATTAAATATTGACTCAGACCCACCCATCCTCAGAAGAAGGCAATAATGTCCAGTGGGGTGAGACGGCCCACAACCAGCTCAGTGACAGGGATGCAGGTGTGGACAGAGTGCTCGGCCTCCAGGAGGGGGGGAACCTGGGAGGGAACCCCCACACACACACAGGGCGATGGCAGCAGAAAGGATGTGGGGATTGGGAATGCAGGGGTCACTAGCTGCCAGGGCCGGGGAGAACCGTGTGGAGTTATGAGAACAAGGCTCACCCCAGCAACTGCCAAGCATTTGGTGTGCACATGGATAAATCTGAGTGGTGAGTGGCCGTGCCACAGGGCCACTGCGGGGGACAGCCCTTGTTGCCTAGTCCTCCGGATGCACACCCACCCCCACAAGCTGAGGCGGGGCCTCAGGGGAAAGAAGTTAAAGCCTGGGCCTTTCGCCTGTGCAGGCCTTTCATCTGTACTAAGACAAGCATGAGTCTCCCCCTGTGATCTGCAGGAAGGTGTCAGTGAGCATGTGACATTATTGGAGAAAGCCACCTGTGCACTGGGCTCATGTCTGTGTGCATGGCTCCTTCAGAAATCATGGAAACGGTTGCTGTTCTGAACTCATTCTAGAAAAGTCCTGCATAGACACAGGACAATTTATTCCTAAAGATGCCCACAGGCTAAAGGTCAAGCCCCAGGTTAGTGGGTGCATAACCTGCTTCACCACACCCTACCCTGGCCATGTTTACTCTTCAACCATCATACTGTGGCATCAGATAGGAGAAACCAGGGGAAAGCAACCTCTGCTTTCTTCTAGGATACAAGCATACACAAAATAAAACCTGACACACACAACTCACACACATACATACATGGTCTCACTCATGCATGCTCACACATGCATGTATACACATCTGTACATGTGCATGCACACACATACATTCACATCACACGCAGATGCTCATATGTACGTGCACACATGTAGACCTCCAGATCACTCTCCCTTATGAATGTCACACACGTATTCTAAGGAGATTAGCAACCCTGCCTAGCCTAGCAGTGTTAAGAAAGACCTGTGACCAGGGAAGGCTTCATGCAGGGACACAAAGTGTGGAGGGAAACAGCCATATGGAAGCATGGACAAAATTCTACATACATTCTTGAATTTAAAAGTCCTTTTCAGAAAGCCTCAGTGAGTTGGGAGAAAGTTATTTAACTTCATGCATCTACATATTTACATTGTGTCTCTGCATACACCTGGGGTCAATGTCCCATCTTCTGTGCAGCCCTGTGAATGTAAAGTAGATTCCACAAAAACACCCAATTTGATGCAGAAATATAGCCAAGAACTACACCAGCCTACCAGTCTCACTGACCCCTCAGGCATGCATGCTGGGGGCAAACACCCCCAGGACTGGCCAGGTCAGCTGTTCCTCCACGTGTGACTTCACCCTTTGGTTCTCAAGGTGTCCTGATTTGAATAATAAATTGTGTCATCACCTTACCTGAGATATGAAGTAAAATAAAATGTTGGAAAGAAATGTGCCCAACATATTTATTTCTGATTTTATGATAGCTTATCCAGAAAAATCAAGGAAGTCATGAAAAAATGATTAGAATTCACAATTAAGTTCAGTGTCTAAATACATGTATAAGAATAGTTTTCTTCTGCAGTAATCACCCCCAAAATTCAGTGGAGTGAAGATCTGAGCCTCAATAATGATACAATTGCAAAATGCAAGGGATGTTAAGAAATATGCAAAGGAGATAAAGAAGATCTCAGTGATCAGGGAGACGTCCATTCCTCCCCATGAGAAGGCTCCACCAAGAAAGATGCCCCACCTGATCTATGAATTAGATCCTAGCCCCCTACTCTGCCAAAAAGTCTAAATTTACTTGAAAAAATTAATTTAAATTTCTAGAAAAATGAAAGCAGAGAGTATTCAAGCATGTTGTACAGTGACCATTGCACACCAAGCCTCCGTCTGAGACCTTCCACACACAGCACAGTGATGGTCGCAGCCGCACAAAGCAGATGTTGCCTTGTCCACTCTGCAGACGAGCTCGCTGAGGTACAGAGAGGTCAGTTCACTCCCCATGTTAGCATCTGAGA
Source organism: Manis javanica (assembly GCF_040802235.1). Classification (NCBI taxonomy): domain Eukaryota; kingdom Metazoa; phylum Chordata; class Mammalia; order Pholidota; family Manidae; genus Manis; species Manis javanica. Next base: position 149,069,114 of record NC_133156.1, on the reverse strand, counting down.
GCAGCGCTGATGGCTGCCTCCCCCAAAAGTCACCTTGGCCCTGCCAGAGGGGGCCGGGCAGGGAGAGGCAGCAGGGCGAGCCCCAGCTCCCTGAGCTATGGCTCTGCAAGGCGCCCCTGCCTAAACAAAAACCAGGAGGGCCTCACTGGGTAGCGTGCACGCTGCATGGCTTCCCTAAGGCTGCAGACCTGGGCTGGAGAAAACTCAGGGATGCTCAAGAGGCCCAGGGCATGAGGTCAGGCCCCCCGACAACCTCCCTGTCTCAAAGCCTGCAGTGCCAAGGGGACCATTTCCTGCATAAGTGGAGACACACAGTCATCATGAATTGTTGTCTTAGAAATGTCATAGATCAAAAAGAAAAAGACGTCAATCATATGGTGTTTGAAGATGCCCATCAGGACACAAAGTCTGCAGTGGACATTCTGTGCTACTGTCCACCTATGAGGCAAAGGAGCCATCACCTCTAAATCCCACGTGACCCAGGTGTACAGGGTGCACCATGACTCCCCTCCCTGAACCGGATCTGTTGACCCCGTGCAGTTCTGGACAGTAGCTGGGAGGTCCTGCCCTGTTACCAGTTTGCAGGAGACCAGGTGGAGGGGAGACCACAGGGATCTCAGAGCCACCCCAGGGTAGGCCTTGGTGGGACAAGTGTTAGCCAGGCGGAAACCTGGAGAGTTCATGAGGGTGGGTGGAGGTGGTGGGGCAGGAGCAGGGCAGCGGGTCCCAGAAAAGGGCATGGGGAGGGCCCACGCACCCACCCCCTCCTCCCTGACTCAGCATCCCGGTGACCCCACCTCTCAGGCCACTCAAGCCAGCACTGCTGCCCTCCCTGCCTGCTGCATCCCGGCACCTGCTGAGTTCCCTTCCCCTTGGATGAGGAGAGGGGCCTCCTCCTAGGGTTGGGGGCTGGGGTCTGCTGCCCAGGCAGCGCCCTGTGTGGACCCTAGAAGGCCTGGCCCATGTCATCTCTGCAGATGCCCTTGCCTCCACAACGTGCCCAGGCCTCATGGTGCCCTCTGGGATACACAGGGTAAGTTTTCTGCAGAAAGTCTTCAGCTTTCAGCAGGACTTTAAGAAATTATGACCATCCCCTCCAGCACCCAGCAGAAAAAAATGTATATATATATATTTATATATGTCATTTATTAACTCATATACATATAATTTATTAATTTTCAGAAATACATAATTGCTCTATAGATGCTGTCTTCCAGAAGAGCACATGCTGTCAATGGATCACCTTGGATGTCTTCATGTCACCCCCTTCTCTGGCCCCAGCTCCCTCTAGACCAGCATTCCGGACCCACAGGTGAGTGACATGGGGAGGCAGGGCAAGGCGTGGCCCCAGGCCTCTCCACTGCACAGCCCACGGCTCCCTGGGAACACGGGATCAGGGGCAGGCATGTCCCCCAAGGACAAGGGTCTGAGCCAGGAGGACAGCGAGGAGAGGGGGAGGGGCAGTCCGGCCCGGAGGGGCTGGGGCAAACCTGCTTTCCACACATGTGGCCTGGAGGAACGATCTGGCTGACCCCAGGGCACCTGGGGGGACTGTGTTCTGTAGCCTGAGAAGACCTGCCTTTGGCTTACAAGCCACACTGTGAGAACTGGCTTTGGCTTCCCTGTATGCAGAGTAACTTCCAATCAAACTTAATTAAAGGGAGACCAGTCATATTCATCTTGCATTTCCTCTCAGGCAGAGTTTTTCTTCTGATTGGGACTTGAGGGCATCCCCGAGCCAAGGTGCCCTGGGCTACAAAGAGTGGCCGCTCCGGGCAACCTGACAGGCGGCAGGCTCTCTCGGGAGGAGACGCAGGTTCATCCAAAGGGGTTCTGCTAAAGCATTTCCATCCCCGCTGCGGAGAGGATGTCAGCCTGAGGTTTATCTGCAGAAGGACCCTGACATCCTGAATCAGCAATAGCAGCCGTGACTCAAGACGTCAGGCTTCTCCCTGGGCACTGCTTTGCAAAGACCCCCAGGATCACAGTGCCAGCCATCTGGTATCCCTCATCGCCGCACATCAATGCCCGCTTGTCCACTGGTGAGTCCCAGACAGGCTGGGATGGGAGAGACGTGTCTGCCCAGACAAGGAGCCCTTGGTTCTGGAAGACATTGTTGCCGTCTAGGTTTTGGAGTTTCCGTCTGAGCCCAGTGTATATTAGAAGCAGAAGGGGCTTGTGCTGATAAATTTATCATCCCAGCTAAACATTTCAGAGATCAGGAGTTGCCTGAGCTCCCTGCAGTCAAGAGTTCACCACATCTCACGGGTTCTGCTGCCAGAAATCCAAATGAGGCGCTTGAATCCTAGGTATTCGAATCCCCTGCTCTTGTTTTGTGGCAAAGCTTTTCTGCAAAGTCCCCGAATGCTCACAGTGGATTCTCACTGTCTGGGATCAGCTCTAGGTCATGCTTCAGTAATTCCCAGTGACCAACAGCCCGGTGACTGGCGTGGTGCAAGGGTCTGTACCCTTCCCGAACGCACGCCGGTCAGTGTGGCAGGTAATTCCATCCTTGACTTTCCAAGATTAATGGCTTTCCACTGTCTACACGGTGTTTTGTATCCATAACTGTTTTCATTTTATTTTGTATATGGGATTTCACCAATGTCATGCAATTTTCACATTTGCCCTAATTGAGCTGTTTTATTTTCTATCTCTGCTTTACTGCTGTATGACAGTAATAGTTGGGGCTCTCTTAAAAGGGCTGCTAGTTCTGAAGACAGCTTTACTTGAAAAGGAGTGCTGTACATCATTTTCAGGTTCTTGTGCTTTGGGAGAGTCAGACCCACTCACGGCCATTCACATGTAACATTCGTCATGTGACTTGAGGATAAATGGCCTTAATAAATCCCATTATTCTGAAAAACAATAAAAATAACACGTTGGTGACACTGGAACCATGATAAATACCATTTTTTACTTTGCTATGTCATTATTATCTCTTTCCTCCTGCTGGGCCACTGATAGACTGTCTCCCCAATGACCGAGCCGGGGGCTCTGGGCCCCACTGGGAGAGACAGACATCCCAAAGCTTATCTTCAGGAATTCAGTGAGTGTCGAGTCAGCCATTCTCTGCGACCACGGAGAACATGCAGAATGTTTGGACCCCAGGAACCCCTCCAATTCCAGCCTCGGCCCAGCCCAGCCCTCCTCCCTCCTCAGTGGATGGCTCAGTGCCAGGAGGCTGTCTTACCACATCCCCTTTCCTGATCATTAGAGAGCCACACCTGTAAACCAAGGGCAGGCCAGGCTGAGGCCAGCAGGCAATACGAAGGACACAGGAACGATTCAATGAGGCTTTCTTTATTGCTTAGTAAGCTTTGAGGCCCTCACAGAAGTTCTAAAACACAGTCAGATGACAGCTTATTACCTGCACAGCCACAAAGAATGAGTTGAATTATACAAACTCTGCCTTTAAAACCCCTTCCTTTGTATTTATCTGGTTATTGGAGTAGAATTATATTTCTGAAAACAAAGTGAAAGGACCCACACAGGAGAAGGTATTCGAAATAGGGCCTGTCTATGGCCCCGTGGCCCTCACCTGCCCCAGTCCGTGGCATGGGAAGGGCAGGCGCCTGTGTGGTTTGGGCAGAAAACCTGCAAAATGGAGTTACAGGCCGTCACTCAGCCAAGGACAGTGGGAGATGCCCCATGGGGGCTCCCAGCATCCAGCGTCCGCAGTCTGATCACGCTCTGAAATTTCCCATCTTGTTCTGCTGAATCTGCATCTGCCTCTGTCACTCACATTCTGAAAGGGCCCTTCTGCTTACTTACCTGAACAGGCCCCATTTCAGGGCTTCCTTGAGCAAGTCCCTCACCGGCACCCACTGGGAGGTCACAGCAGATGCGGGCAGCTCTGCAGCCTCCTCCGGGCAGGTGGGTTCAGGGTGGTCTGCCATGTGAGCACACCCGCTCCTGGCACCAAGGCGATGAGCAAGACGCATGAAGCCCACTTCACAGGCGAGGCCGCTGAGTCCGGGAGAGGTGCGGGCCTTGCAGAGATTACAGGGAACTTGAAGCCGAGCAGGTAGGGTCAGGCTCCAAGGCCACACACCCGCCTCTCAGCAACACTGTCTCCTGAGGGCCCAGAGAGTGTGGTCAGGGTGCAGGTGGGACATCCGGGCTCCCACCTGGAGTGGACCAGGAACTATTTTAGGGATGCCCTGCAGGCCCTGCTGCTCCGGGGGCTTCCTGGTTATCTGGCAGAGAGGGCAAACCCCTGACAAGGCGCGTGTGCCCGGGGAGCAGGCACTGCGGGGCTGGGTGCCTTCCTCACAGAGGGCCAGCCTGCTGCTCCCCCTTTGTTCTCTGAATGCTCCTGACCTGCCCTTCTCCCTGCCTGCTCCTTGTCCTCCCAGATTTGTTCCTGTTTCCTTGCAGGGTGGGGACAAGGTGATGGGGGCAGGATCTGGTGTCTTCCTATGAGACTTCCCTCTTTGCCTCTCGCCTCTCTGCACCCAGACCTCAATTTTACATCTCAGGAACTGTGCTATCCTCCTGAACACCAGCTCCCTCTGTCCACGTGCTTTCAGAGAAGCAGACCTGTTCTCTGAAAGTCACCACAGCCCATAGGGCATTAGCCTGCTCCTCCCTCTGCTGCCTCCATCTGTCCGAGGTCCGGGCTCCAGCAGAAGGGGTTCCCGGAGAAAGCCCTCCTACAGATGACACCTCTCTGTGTCCTCCCGGGTGGATAGAGGGCTCTGGCCTCTTCCTCCTCCTACAGGGACACTGACCTTGCGTGAGAGGCCCCATCATCACAACTTCATCCCCTCCTAAAGGCCCACCTCCTAACATGGCCACACTGGGGCTTGGGGCTCCTGTGGATTCACTGGGAATTCGTTATGGCTACAGCTCATGCATGCGAATTCCAGCGACACAAACATTCAGTCCATGACACTCAGACCCCTTCCTCCTGCTGGAGACACATGGTGCACCCCAGCAGCTCCCTATGGTACACCCATCAGCTCCCATGGCCTGTGGGTCACCCACACCTCCCTGAGTCCTTCCCCAGGTACTGTAAGTGATTTTCCTAAAGTGCCAGGAGGCTGTACAGACTCCCCAGTTACCCCTAGATGGACTTTGAAACCTTCAGGTCAGCACACCAGGTGGCCAAAGCCAGCACACAACCCCCTCACTCGTTACATGCTGTGGTCACCCCATCAGTGCTGCCTTTGCTCAGCATCTGTGCCTCTCCCCCGAACACGCCCCCATCTCCCCACCACCCTCAGGCTGCCAGGCCCAAGTGGCCCAGTGTTTGCTGTCTACCCCTCTCTCTTCTGCATCTCCCACCCCTCCCTCTGTGCGTCAGACTGGGGAGGCGGGTTTGGGAGTCCCGGGGGTCTGAGTCACTTGCAGAGCCTATTTAACAAGGTGATGCATGCAAACCATGTATATTCATCCCACTAGAGAGGACCTGAATGGATCCCTGACTCAGCCTCCTGGGACTCAGGTCCCAAAATTCCCAGGGGCATACCAACAGCAGCTGACATGAGGAGCAGAGTCAGAAGAGATGCTGGAGTGGACACACCATGGACTCACCTGCCTGCAGTGAAATATCTGGCTGCACACTTTTAGGAACAGGCTACCTTTATGTGAACACACTGCTGCAGCCCCTCCAGGGCACAGGCAGGTCCAGGTCAGCTTCACATGAAGTTGGCAGGAATTGTCAGGCATGGGCCACCGCCCTGCATCACACCCCGATGTCTCCCCAAGACATGGCAGCAGACCCCACGAAGACTCATCACCCCAAGGGGAGTCACTGAGCCTTTCGTGGTGATGGAGGCCAGGCTGCAGCAAGGCACCACACACGTTTCAGGCCCATCACTCTGTGCTCTTGGGCGCTGCGGTATGCTCGGCCACTAGGGCACTCACCCAGCACCCCTGTGGCTGCCCAACTGTGAGATGGGGTGGCACTGAGGCTGAGACAAGGTCCTGGGAACGTGAGCCGCACACTGCCTGCACCTGTACACAGCATACCAGTATTTGCTCCCCGTCTCCATTCCTTAGAGGGAGACTCATCAAAACTCCAGGATAAAGAGCTCCTCCGTAGATGAGAATGGTGACAGTGTGGCCAGCGAGGAGCTCCTGCAGGCAAGCATCTGTCTGACCCAGCCCTGGGACGGAGTGTATGCATTCCTCCCTGCCTGCACGTTTGGCTCCTCCATGCCCATTTCCTTGGGTAGATAGCTACTGTACTGTAATTGAAGAAGTGGCTTGAAGTTATGAAGACTGAAAAGCACAGTGTTCCTCAGAGTGTTAAAAATCCAGGAACATATGTATAATTTGTCATTTTCTTCTTGTAGCTATTGGGGTGATGGCAGTGGGGCTGGACGTCATAATGGGGTGGGGACATGGGAAAGGGAGACATGCCCCTGGGTAAGAATGGACCTTGTACTGAAGGAAACATGCCAGCATTAGAACTGTGAAGGGACGGGAGATGCTGGTTGGGTAGGACCCCTGGCTTTGCGCTGAATGGTGATACCTACCAATGGCTACGGTCAGCTTCATGGATGTGCAACTCTGCATGTGTGCGTGATGCACCCTCAGAGGGCATCGTGCTTGGTTTCATGCTAGTCTATTTGGCATCTTGAAATGCTAAGCAATTTTTAGACAAGGGACCCTGGAATTTCATTTTGCACTGAGTCTTACAAGTAATGCAGCCATCTGTAGCTACACGAACATGGTCCATAAATGTTGCTTGTGTTTGCAATTTGCCTGGAGAAATTGGCACCATTATTTGGGGGAAATAGAGACTGGATGATGGTGTATACAACCCCAGAATATTCCTAGAGAAACTCCCACGTGGAGTCACTGACACAAGCTGCATTCCTTAAGCAGTGTGAGCACACAGGCGGGTCAGGCTGGCATGGCACCATGGACGTTCTCTTTGTTGACACTAGCAGCTGAGAGTGCTAAGGGCTGTGTGCCTGTGGACCGGGGTTCATGTGGGCATCCTGATGACGGCCTCTGCTGCTACTAAAGTCAACTACCACCTTGTGAGAAGTGATACACTGAAGTTGTGATAAAGAAAAGAGACTTTTAAAAAAATGAGTCAAAAAGGCATGTTTCTAGTAAATGTTGTGAAAAATCAGGGGCCTACAAAATCATAATCTGATTCTGACCATGTTGTTAAGGATGTAGAGTTTTTGGAGTCCCCAGATTCGAAGCCTCCAATTTTTGGAGTCCCTTGTGAGGCTGCTGATAGGATAGTGCTTTAATGCATCCGTTGGCTAAAATCAACTCCCAAGTTTCTCCACAAGGCATATCACTATGGAAAAAAGAGTGAAAACCAAAGGGAGACGGGGTATTTTGCTTACTATGTGACCAAGGATCACGACGCTAGGCTGACTTCCATGATGCTAATAGCGTAACGGACAGCAGAGGCCAGAGTCGTGTACAGTAGCCAAGTGGGATTGGCGCTTCCATTGTCGCTGCCCAGTGATGAGCGTTCATTAGCAGTTCTAACAATCTTCAGCTCCACGCTCTCCGAAGGGTTCGGAAGACAAATGCAAACACTCAGTGTTTGAGGAAAGGATAAAAGTCTCTCATTCGTAGATGAAAGGAAGTCTGGGTGTGTCAGCTCAGAACAGTGATCTGGGAACAGCCACAGGTGTGACCCTGCCCGGCCCTTCACACAGCTCCAGGATGCAGCCAAAAGCCATGGGGTGGGGCCACTCGGGCACGCCCAGCCCAGGGACCTCCAGCCCCTGCTCCTCCTCAGCGCCTTGCAGGGGGCGCCCCCCTGCGGCACGGAACAGCAGAGCTGCGTTCGTGAGAGGTGAGCACCCGGAGCTCCGGGCCTGGCCTCCTTCCATGCTGCAGCTCAGAGACGCGGAGCTGTTTCTGGGGCCTCTGCGGTCAGCCCAGCTCTCCTTACGGCCTGGCCCATTTAGCGGGGGACTGACCGGGGCATCTGCAGAAAAAGCAGGGAGACACTGCAGCCCTTTGCATGCGTCTCCCTGGTTGATCATCAGCCAATCTGGGAAGAATCCACTCCTGTGTTCACAGGGGCACTAAGAAAACAGCCCATTATTCTGACCTATGAGAGGATCTAATGTGTAACTTACTGTTCAAACAGTATTCAGACCCTCGGACGCAGGAAATGGCTTGAGGGGGCCGACAGCATCTGCTAGGATCCGTGGCCAACCCACCGCCAGGTTTGATGCTTTAAACACTTGGGGACTCCCCTGGGGGTAATACAGAAACAATGATGTCAAAAAGACGGGCTTAAAACTGGGAAGGGAATGTTTAACAGCAGACTGAAGGGCGAAAGTTAAAAGAAAACTTAAAAACACGTAGAGCCAGCCTGTAGGCTCACTAGAAACCCTGGGATATTGTGTCAGACCCTCTGATTGGAGGAAATGCATCCCCAAAGCCAGGCCTGAAAACTGGCCTGTGGGAACAGAAGAGGCAGGGGCTGGGCCCCACAGAGCAACCCCCCACATTCAAAGGAAGACCGCAGCCCACACAGTGCCTGCGTATCCTCAGGTGAGCACGCCACACGGCAGAGACCCTGCAAGGAGAGACGCAGCAGTCCGATGGAAGAATGGATGGGCAGGTGTGAGCCAGGAAGCGTGGCCTGTGATCCGGAGGCCCTTCGCACAGCCCGAGCTGGGATGGGGAGAGGGCAGGCTGACCCCCCAGGCAGACACTGGTCAGGCCCTGAGAAAGGACAGCTGCTCACTCCACAGGAGCCTTGGGAAGGGCGGCCAGGTGAGCCGGAACAGGGTGACCTTCTGAAGCTGCAGCAGAGAAGTCAAACGTTGGACACTGGGCAAGGAAAAGGCTGCACGGCTAATGGGAGGGTCCGCATTCAGATGGCACAGCGCGCCTGCAGCTGAGGGACCCTTGCATCTTGGTGTGAAGGGGCTGCTAGACCGACCTCTTGCTCTGCCACAAAGTGCTCCTAGTGAATGGTCACCATTCAGAATCACATAGACAAAACAACTGGAAGAGCATAACAGCTGTCCAGGAGCCCCAACTTAGCTGCTGCGCTGAGAGGCCTGGAAGATGGGGTCCTACCTTGGCCGACAGAGCAGGGGTTGCATCCCACCACCATCCTCAGGAAGTCTGAGAGAACAGGCTAGGGTGACAGAAGGGTCCCTGCGGAGAAGGTGAGGAGAGAACATGTGCCGCGGGCAGGCTCGCCCCGCGTGGGAGCAGACTGTTTGCGGGGCGGCATGCAACCCTTGCACGGTGCTCAGCTGTGGCCGCAGTCATGCCCCACACTCCGACTGTGAACAAGTGTTCTTCCCAGCTCTGCTTGGGTAGCATGCAGGTCACCCTGCAAACCTGATTCGTGGCCCAATAGCTAGTCCAGGCTCAGAGGAAAGGCACCCTCCCAGGTTATACTAGTTAGAAATCAACGGAGGAGGACCTCAGTGGGTGATCAGATCCCATTCCTTTGATGCGTGTCAGTTTGGAATCACCCAGTTCCATGCTTCTCCTGATGTTTCCGAGAGCGGAGCCCTTCTGCTGGTAGAACAAGCAATAGGAGAGGAAAACACAGCTGATGGAGTGAACACCCAAGGGCACATCTATTAAGCAGTTTACACCTGCTCTTAGAACTGGAAAGGTTGTATTTATTTCCATTTTAAAAATAAAATAATGATTCAAAAGACATGTGAGTAATTTGCCCAAGTTCAAAGAGATACCAAATGATGAAGAATTTGGGTCTGGTCCTCCCTGGCACTCCCACCAAGTCAGCCCGCTGCCTACCCGGCCTCAGCCCTCTCTCTCCTGAGCCCTCCTCCACATCTCGCCGCAGTGATTGCCAGAAGCTTCTTCACTGCACTGCTGGGCTCAGATGGCCCTCGGAAGCCCTCACAGCCCACCGGAAGTGGGGTGAATCCTGGACATGGCCCATGTGTCCTGCAGCACCCACCTTTCCTCCGCAGCATGGGTCTACCCTGCCCAGCACCAAATCCGCACCTGTCCTCACACTCCCTAACTTCTGAGGTCCCTGGAGCCTGCACATGCTTTCCAACAAGAAAGCCCTTCAAGGTCCCTGGCAGGGCTGACCACTCACAGTTCCACCATCCCAGGCCCTGAGAGGCCCAGAGGAGCATGCCAGCAGTGGCCCCTCCAGCCGCATTGTGTTTGATCTGCTTTATACCCAGTGCTCTGGCCTCCTGAGGGCAGGCCCCTGCCCGCTGCCATTATCAGGAACCTGCTAAATCTGACCACTGGTGAGCCTCAGTGCATGTGCACTGGGAGCCACCCAAGGGGACCACCCAGAGCCACAGAGCCTTCTCTTCTCCCCAGTGGGCAGGGCAGAGCACCCTCACCTGGCCACCCCACTCCACTCGGCCACTGCCTGGGGGGCCACGCAGGGAACTGGGCCCCTCACCATCCCCACAGGCACTAGCACAGGTCCGATGCAGCCCACCTGAGCTGTCCCTTCAGGGCAGCATCCCGGCGGCAGGCAGCCATCCTGAGGAGCATGGCATCTGGATGGCGGCTAGTGATGAAGCCAGCATCCTCTTTTAGAACCTGGCATTTTCTAGCCTAGTTGCTTCTAGAATGCTTCTACCCACATATTTAACCATTAGATGAGAATTTTTTCTATGAGGTCTTGTCTTCCAGTTTTGAACTGAACGTGCCACCTGTTTTGGTTTGTCCCTACCAGGACACCACGTCCCAAGGTCAGAGAAACTCCTGAGGAAGACACCAGGGACCACCTGGGGGGGGGAACTGTGCCCACAGAGGCCATTTAAAAAGAAGAATCCCTGTGCCAAAGGCAGAAGGCTGGCTTACTCCTCCTCCAGGAATGGCAACAGTGTAACGGCGAAGTCTGGCCGCCTGCACCTGCTAGGACAGCTCAAATTAAAACCTGAAGCCCAGCAAATCCCACTTCACAATGGCTCTCAGGGCCTGGGCCTGTGAATTAAAGACCTCCATTGTTTGGAAGGATTATGTCCTTGCCTCCACTAGCTTCAAAGAAATGCGAATCTTCACTCACTTTTCTATTGATCCTTGTTGATCAGATTAACTTTGTTTTGCATTCCTACCTAAACAAAGACAAACAGATACATTTTAAGTACTTTCATGTATAGCTTTGTTTCAGTTCAGAATTCTTATTGTGACCCTACTTCCTTGTTACAAAGATTACTAGGCAGTTGGGGGAAAATAAGGGAATTACCATAAATTCTATTCACTAAACACCAACACTTTCAGGCAAATTATCTCAATTGTAAAATACTTTGGCATACCAGGTAATTATATGCAATTAAAACCCCACTGTTGGTTTACTTTCCCTTGTTAATTTATAATAGAATACCTGTACTCAGGAAAATGAAAAGATTAGGAAGCACTAGAAATCAAAGACATCTCTCAACACCACAAAAATAAAGCCAAGCCTTCCTCCTACTCATTGGGCACTTCAGATCTCAGGTGAAATTATTTAATACCCTCCCACTCTTCAATGAACTATGAAGTCTGGAGAGGGTTTCCTTGAGGACACAGTGTTCTCTCCCCTGCCGGCTCTCCACTCAGGCATGACTCAGATGTTGGGCTGGGATTACCGAGTTGCACTCCAGGCCACACTGCTCCCCTCTTTACCTGCCTCTGTGTCTGCCCACTGGGCTGTTGGAGAATCTGCATTTAAACATTGGATTAGAGAGTCACCCCTGCAGCTGACCCTGGTGCCAGGCACGGGGCCCTGAAGCCGACCTCTAGGATATGGGTACTGGTGGCAGAGGCGGGGCGGGAATGGAGACCTTGGCCTGCTCTCCTAGCCAGGTGCCCAGTTCTGGCCTGGCTCTGGCAGGTGCCTGCAGGGGGACCTGCAAACTTCCCTTTGGGCAGAGTCCCCAGCCCTGCACCTGCAGCCAGAGTTCTACCTAAGTGACATTTGTTTGTGGAAGGTAGAAGGTTCATTATCTTACAAACATTAGTTTGCAACCAACCCAGCATGAAAAGGGACGCTTCTTTAAGCCCTTGCCAGGATACAAGGAATGACTAATAGTTGGAATTTTCCCAGGGTGGAGGGGGCTTCCTGGACTCGAGACCTCCAGCGTGAAAACCTGGAGAGGCCTGGTAAAACCGGAGTTGCTGGTCACCATCCATGGGGGCGTGTGTGGCTCAAAACGTCACTCCTGCACCTGAGCTAAACTCTGGGCCCTGCATCTTCTTCACATAAACTTGGGAGTCCAGGCCACCACCAGCCCCTGGGCCCCACCCTTCTGCAAACGACGCCACATGGTAGAAAATAGTCTTGGTGCACACATGCCCACCACACAGCAATTTATAAACACAGTCACAGCGTGTCCCTTATCAGCCATTTCATCACCAAGTCCAGGATCAGTTTTGCTGAAGAGGCATAGAAGAGGCTGGGGGGTGGCGGGGGGAACCTAATGGTCAGCTGTGCCTACATTTCTGAAAAGGAATTTTCTTTGGTGAACATCCTTCCCTGTGGTTGGGCTTGCACTGTAGCTGGAAGAGAAGCCCTCATGGCTGACCTGAAGCAAGCAGTTCTGTGACCCCATGTGGGGTCAGGATGCACAAGAGGACCTCCCCAGTGCTGGTCACTGTTGTCCTTTATGCTGGTGTCTCTGAGCCTACAGCCAACCTCCCGTCTCTGAGGGGCATGTACCCTCCGTTCCTCCAAGGAGTGATGTGGGGGCCTTTGCTGCCCATTCCGCCTCTGTTGAACCAGCTTCAAGGTAAGTGTGAGCCCTGCCCCACGGCCGAGAGCCTGCACCGCAAACGTGGAGGAGCGGAGTGGTGAACCCTGCCTGGTATTTTTATGATGGTTGATTGAAATGTGACTTCATCAGATCCCTGAAATCTGAAATGAAGCATTTTCTCATGGAGAGCCAAATCTGATAGCTAAGTTTTGACAGATCCTTCACATCAAGGTTTATCAGCATTCTCAAATACATAAGTCGTGCTGAAAAAATAAAACCAAAAAGTGGAACAACCTGGAGACAGCCTCAACTCAATGACCGTGTACCCGCTGCACACCTGCAGAGTGACTTTACAGCTCACAGTGTACTGGCGTGCTCAGCTGGCTTCTTCCCTCATTCCTCCCTGCAGTCAGGACGAATTAAATGAGGTAGAAAATCTCAAACAGTGAAGCACCAATAATAATTGTACCATAACCTTATATAGTAACTTTTCCCATTAAGTTATTCTCACCTTATCACAATGCCTAGATAGAGAAAACAGAATCACTAAAATGGCTTCCAGTGAGACTCAGTAGCTGGTGTGTTCCAAACTGTGTGTTCTGTTAAATATTTGGTTTGCTAGCCCGGCAGGTGTTTAAATTAGTGACCTGAATTTCTAGAGGTCATCAAAATCGAGGATGAACCTGTGCCTGTAGTTAAACTGAGGATGGAAGCCAAGCCTGCAGGGTGGTTGTTTGCTTCCTGGAACCGGAGGTGCCACACCCCTCACCCAGAAAGTGAGGCACCCGAGATCCTCTCTGGAGGAAGGGAGCACAGGGGAGTGTTCCAGGTCACCACCAAGCCAGTGGGAGAGGGGTGTTGCCAACTGCCGTCCGGTGCCATGAGACGCCCAGGGCCGGCATCTGTTTGCCCCAGGTCGACCTGTCTGGCCACCTCCTGGTGGGCTCTACAGTAATGCTGTCCAGTAGAACTTCCCGCTCTGGTGGGATGTCCGATACAAACCGCCCACCACACTGACCGCCAGCCTCGTGGGCTACTGAGCACTGGAAATACGTGCGGGGAAGCTGCGGGACCGCGATTAAAGTATCGTTGCATCGTTCTCAGACTGAGATTCAATAGCACACGTGGAGAGTGGGACCGTACTGGACATACCTCCTAATACATATCTGCAATATTTATTTTGCTTGTTTTCATTCAAATACTCAATATTGGTGAGCAGATGGAGGGATGGGACTCTCATAAACCAATAAAGCATATGTATATATATTGATATAAGGTTGCGGGAATGCGGTTGACAATATTTATCCAAAGCCATTTGAAAGGTATATATTCTTTGTCCCAGGAATTTCATTTCTAGAGATCTATCCTAGAGAGCTAACTCAGGTCTCAGGCAAAGATTATGGTACGTGATATCAACAATGTCATTTAGAATTATTTAAAAAACCCCAAACCAACTCAATGCCCAAGAATAGAGGAATGGTTAAATGTATTAAGTTTATCCAGTAAGACAGTGCATTTCTAAAACTATTAAATGACACTGGGAAATGTTTATGACATAGTTTTAATTGAAAAAGTCTGGATACAAAGCAGTAGGTATAATATTGTCTTTATGTTTGTATTTATATGCAAAAAGATAGAAAGGAAATAACACAAAAAATATCACCTAGGGTCATATTTGAGTGGAAGGATTATTTCTCTTTTATAATCACCTATGTTTCACTAAATGCATCTGAATTATTTTTGCCAAAAGAGAAAAAATCAATGCATTAATTCATTTAGTCCGCAATGTGTCATGCAGCACATGGGCATTTGAAATAGTAAATGGTACCTGGGGACCCCGAGTGCAGAGCTCCAGCACGTACTCTTGAAGCCATTAAGACACCACTTAGGTACATTTCTAGCTACTAAATTAATTGGCTGTCAGCTTAATGTATGGATCCCTTCTGGATATTCCGTCCCCTCCTTGTGGGGAACAGCTCAACACTGTGACCCATGGAAACTCTTTGGTTCCCAGAAAGAAATGTCATAGGCCTGGCGTGTGGGACACTGACCCATTTTAAATAACTGTAGCTTCAGAACAATCTAATGCAACACCCCAGTGACACAGCTGACAGCCTTTGAGAAATAAGTGCTTACAACTTGCAGCAAGGCACACTTGCTGAAGCTCTAGAAAGTGGATGGATATGCCCCCTCCTCTTTAGCCAGCCAGGCCCTTCCGACCCCTCTGAGCTGATGGCCTGATTGCTCCTGCAACTTGGACTCTTGAGCCCACGGCTTGGAGAGTTGAGGTGCTTCCCAGAGCACAGTCTAATTCCTTCCCACAGGGAGGGCTGGGCAACAGTGCCAGAATGCATGCATTCTGTGCAAACCTGTGATGACTCACTTAGTGAGTCATGTCAAATTTTAAACTTTTTTTAATTTTATTTTTTATTGGCTGCTGGATAATTGAAGGAGAGAAGATGCCCAACTGACATCCTGCCCCAGGCATCAGCCTGTCTTGCCACAGCCTCACCTCCCCAGACAGGTGTCAAGACAGAGCGTGGCTCCGAGCATAGAGGCACCCTCTACCCTGTCAAACCTGCCCAGAACCTTCACGCTGTCAGGTGGTGCCCTGCTGCTCTGCTCCATCAGCCTCTGCTTCCAATGGGACGTAAACATCCCTCCAAATCTATAATGGATGAAAATGAACTTGTAAAGGAAGTGGTGACCCTCAAATCTCACTTAGAGATTCTTGTTTTGACAAAACAATTACCTGTAGTTTTGTAAAGCTGCCAAAGTGTAAATTACTAGTAAAATAAGGCTTAAATCATAGACCACATGTTTCTTCCCTATTTAGTTACTTTTGGAGAAAGGTACCAATTTTTAAAATAAATAGATAAATGATGAATCATCCAGTACTTTCGAATGATGGCCAAGATCCTGCTGTCAGGCAGAAATGAGCCCCTGGCTGCCCTAAACTAGGAGACATCGCTGCTGTCACACAGTCCACACTTGTACAGAGAGCTCAGCTCTACCTGCCCATATTTGGAAACAGATTTCACCTCAGAATTCATAAAACTGCATTACTGAAAAGTTCAAATCGAAAACCAAACATCCGAATAGGCTGTTGCACCCCCAAATTTAATATTCTGCAAGAGTGGTAACTGGGGTTCATTGTACATCCTGTATCCTCACCTGGGAACAAAAGAACATAAAATATCATATACGTGGATGTGGTGAAGTTACAGCTCTAGTGACAGGTCTGAAGAAAAGTTCTTTGGGAGTTTCCCTCTTTAAAAACATCTAACCTCAAAAGTGCATTCCTCAACATCAAGAGGATAATTCTAAAAGAAAACAAAGGAAAAACCAAGCCTGACCTCGGTGAGTGGACTTTCAGGTTGTGACATTCTTAGGTTGGGCACCGTGATCTCATGTGACAGCCGAGGGCCTGAATGTGCATGTGGGACAGTCGGTGTCTGTCACTGACACCAGCTGTGACCACAGGCACTGCTCACTGCAAACATATGTTCTGAGGTTTTAAGGATAAGTTGTAGGTGGCTATTTGTTTTCAAACATACTCAGGACTGCCATTCACTGAAGTGTTAAGCCCCTAATCTATCTTCATCTAATTCATTTACATTACACACACACACATTTTCTTTCAAACTAAAACTTCTATTCTAAGAGGCAGGCACACCCATGATACAGTATCACCTGAGGACTGAATTAATTGGTCAAGATAGAAGGAGTTGAAAAGCTGCCTCTTACCTGGAGATGGTAATGCCTCTCTAATGCCCAGCTTAGCATAGAAAGCCCCATCACTTTTCCCTGTGCCTTTCAACTCTTCTCCATTTTATCCCTCTCTCCTTCTCCCCTGAAAACACAGTGATGGGTAAGTAAAAAGAATGCATCATTATTAAATGTAAAGACATGTCACGGGCAGGTATGGAAGGAGGCATGGGGAGCTACGCTAAGGATAAGACAAAGCAGAAGGACCAGCTCGCTTCTGGGTGGCATGATGGTGCAGGAGACCAGCAGACCCCAGAGATGCCCACAGCAGCCCCCACACCCTCCCCTTTGCACACTGACATTGCAAGTCAAGGATGGTGGAGAACTGACGGGCAACTGACAGCCCCGGACTCACAGTGATTTCACGCAGTGAAGTGTTCTTTCTCCTTCATATCACACATCCATCAAGGAGGACGGGGGGCCGAGGTGCCACCTCCTAGCGAGGCCCCAGGCCAATGGAGGCTTCATCTCAACTCGCTGGATCATGCACCAGCCCTGAAAGCTGCTCTAGGGAGGGACATGTGTCCACATTCCACTGTGCCAGCATCACAAAGCCACATCCAACCTCAAGTGAGTGAGGTTCCCAGCTGTGGAGGCCGGGGGGATATGTGAGCGCATCCAAGGATGACATAGGCAGGTGGTGTCCAGCCCTGAGGCCAACGCTAGAACACCAAGCTTCTGGGACGATCCCTTCCCTTTCCCAAATGGTTCAGTGCCCCCGTTTCCACTGTGTTTGGCAAGGCCATTGACCCAGTTCTGCTGCTGGGACTTGGGAAGAGCTCTGCTGGAGGACTTCCTCGGATGATCGTTCTTTCAGATATAAGTAAATCACTCTTCTTCTGGCTGCATTTCTCCCGACTTAAATGTGTTTGTGTGAGGATGTGATGTTTGGCGCTGTGGCAGTTATTTGGAAGCCATGAGGCAACACCAACAAGCTATGGATGATGGAACAGGAAGAGTGCGGACATTGATCAAGACATTATATTGTTCGTAGCTGCATGAATCTCAGTGAATACAATCACGCTTCTGCAGATGGCCAGCTGGAAAGTAGGCAGAGATCTAGTATTTAGGGGAGCAACCAAGAAGGGGAATTGATTCCAGTGGGGCAATTGGAGGTGCTCTCCTGACAAGCAAAGATGCTGGCAAACTGGCCTATGGAGACTATCTACACCACCCTAATGCAGCTCCTTTCATTTCACTTTCTTTTGATAACCACACTGTGCAAGATCTCTCCTGGGACAGAAGCAGCTGATCAAGGTAGGCTACTTATTGCCAGTGCTGCAGGAGAAGACTCTCACCTGTTTAGCTGGGAAACTAGTGGGATAGCAAAGCATGGGGTGGGGTGGTTTTTGGGCCACACAGGGACATAGCCTTCTTGACCACAGGACCCCACAAGGGGAGGTGGCACTGAGTCAGAAGAGGGCCTACCAGCAGGACCACTGGGCCAGCTGTGCCTGTGGCTTGCAGAAGGTGCCAGAGTGCCTCACCTCCAGACCCAGTTACATGCCCCAAGGCCGATCTCTTTACTCAGAGCCTGTTACCAGGTGGGCTCTGAGACCAGCCCTCGGCCAGCGGAGCCTGACTTAGCAGGAGGTGGTCCGGACTTGAATGCACTTCCAAATTCCAGACTGAAGCGGCTCTGGGAACTCGGAGTGTAATTAACTGGATGAGTTAAGACGTCCTACTTGGCAGCCACAACTGAAGTGACTTTAAAAGAGCTCCACTTTCCTCTGGTGTCCTTGATGAGGGCAGCTTTAATTGAACAACATTAAAACCTAGCAGTTCACCCTCTTTCCTCTGACCAGTCGTAATGCAGACAGAACTGGTGCCAGTCCTGAAAATGTGCCTTGTGAGTTCACCAGCCTTAGCATGAAGTCTAGGATGGCATGCAGAGGGAAAAGGCAGTTGACTTTTACTTTGGAAAGGGACAAAGGTTTAAACTCCATAAAATCATGGCTATTGAAAGATTTAACAAAAAATTTCCTCTGGGTCCTTATTATAATTAGAATATTTGGGAAAATAAGAGGAAGCAGCAACTTACGGGGCCAGCAGGAGAAGTACAGAAAGCAGCCAGGACGGGGCAGAGGGAACAGGCTCCAGACTCCTGGCACTCAGGGTGCCGATGGGCCAACCCCAGTGCTTCTGCATGAGTCACTGGGCCCCTCTCATTTGTCAGAGGTCTCTCTTAGACTGTCTTCCTGTGGCCATACAGAAACACGGGAGCAGCAGGTTATTCCTCAGAGCCTTCCCCCTCAGGGTGACCCCAGGCCCCGGGCTCCATGGATCATGTCCATGTGAGCCCATCCCTGTCAGTCTGTCCAAGACGCCCCTGCCGAGCTGGAAGAACCGGGTGTTAAGTGCTGCCATGAGCTGTATGGAGGCTCCCAAAAGATCTGCCCACATCTTATTCCCCAGAACCACGAGTGTGATCTCATTTGGAAAAGGGGTCTCTGCAGGTGTAATTACTTTAAGAGTCTCAATAAATGAAGAGGTCATTCAGGATTATCTGGGTGGCCTCTAAGTCCAATGGCAGTGTCACTGTAAGAAGCAGAACAGAGACAGAGACACGAAGAAGTAATGGGAGATGGACACGGGGGCTGGAGGGACAGGGCCATGAGCCAGGGACACCTGGGGCCCTGGAAGCAGGGAGGGGAAGGAAGGAGCCTCCCTGGAGCTTCTGGGGTAGTGCAGCCCTGCCCACACCTCGGCTCAGACCTCTGGCCTCCAGAGGCGGAGAGCACACCTTCCTGCTGCGTCTAAGCCCTCCAGTTTGGGGTGCACTGTGAGGGCAGCCCTAGGAGGTTCTAGAGCCCCACTGGGCAGAAACACCTGCTGAATTGTGCTCTGCAAACCATCTCCCCAACATGAGGGTAGAGTATGGGGGAATGGGACCCCAACAGTCCCCTCAGCTGCAGGCAGCCCCATTCCCGGCTCTGTGGCAGAGGCAGAGCTGGGCACTAGCCGTCCATACCAAGGCTGCCCTGGGCGTGCGGGAAGGCACTCACGGAACTAGTCAGTTCTCGGAGAGCCCTTTCTGAGGAAGTGGTAAGTGCTGCACGCGGGGCACCAGACGACACGCAGAGTCTCACCTCAGAACAGTCAGAGGGCCTCAGTGTCAGAAAGTGAGGTGTGCCAACCTCACATTCCAGCCCATGCATCTCCAGAACACTGAGTCCCAGGCCACCCCACAGCTGACTCACGGCTGTCACTCAATCAGTGTGTGTGCAGTATTTGTGCAATCTGTTATGTAACCTACTTAAGAAAAAACTGTGTGCTGTTGGCAACTTATGCATAAAACTGGGGCCAAAAATCCACAGTCATATGTCCCCGAAGTTTTAAATCACTGAAGTTTTTCAACACACAGAAGGTAATTTTAAAAATTGTTCTGCACATTATTTTAAGGGATCTGTAGGGTCCCCTGGGTAGCTTTTTTCATGACCAGCTGAATACAAGGTTTCCATTTGGGTGTCCGATGTAGTCAGTATGCTCCGCTTGGGTCCTGCACTTAATTTACTGAACTCATGGTTGGGGGAACCTGCACCTTTGCAAATGGTAGGGAGACCTCCTTCCTTGATGGTCATCCCATTCCAAACTCCAAACTGACAGTGAACGGGGGAACTCTAAACAGAAACTGCTTCACCTTTTTGCACTGTCATTTATTGATGATTTTTGGTGAAAATAAAAGTATTGGGAAACTATCTATTGTGGCAAAAGAATTCCAGAATATTCCATGAGTCTCCAAATAAGGCTTAAGAGGACACATGCCAATCACAAAGAAGCATGGATTAATGTAAAAACTATTCCCCCTTCCATGGGGTTTATGTCCTATGATGTAACTGAGTCACTCAGTGATTTAACTTCTGGAGCCCAGGAGGGTTCAGACGGCCCGCCTCACACCAGTGCTGAAGCCAGGGCCACCCAGGGTCAAGACGGACAGAGGCAGACAGTGAGTGTCTGAGTTCAACTGCCTTTGCCAGCCATCCCAGCATGGAGCTCCCGAGGGCATCCCCACTCAGTCACTTACCATTCAGTTTGCTCTGGCTCACTCTCCCCCATCTCCCTAAAGGTTTTGAAAGGAGATGCAATCAGACTGTGGCATAAAGTCATAAAACCAGTTAAAGGTAATGTCATAATGCCACAACTGCATTTTCTGACTATATTGATGTAAGTGCATTGCAGAAATATTGTTTTGCCCAAAACCCGAGCCTTCAAGGGTGTGGTCATAGGTCATTAAGGCAATTAATTCTCTCCATGTCTCCCCCACATTGCCGGTCACTCAGCTGGAGGGGACAGACATACAGAAAGGATACCTGTCCTAAAACAAAAGTAGAATTCTTCCTGAATGGCTTTTGTGAATTCATCCTTAAACTACACCCCTCACTAACAGAAACCAAGTCAATTTATGAGCAAAAAGCAAACCTGTTCATTTGAGAATAAACACAAAGGTAGATGGAGTTATCACAACTCTGAAAATAACAACAAATAATGGGGTAAGAGTTCCATGCTAATTTTATCATTTATAATAAAGACAATGATTCCAGCAAAAGTCTGGCAGAATTTTCAGGTTTGAATTTGACTTTAAAATACACTGCTCACTTCTGGAATGAAGATTGATAATAATAAAGTAGCTGTTCTAAAATCACATGCTGGTAACTGGCCCACTCCAAAAAGGGATTTGCTTGCTATTCCAGGCCACATGGCCTCACGGAGCGCCCACCCCATGGCAGACACAGCGCCGACCATGGGGATGCGGTGACCTAGAGCCTGCATCTCCCCACCACCCTCTGCTCTCGGTCCTGGGTGGTGCCCCTGCTCTGCACCCTCTAGGCACAGCCCCCTCTCAGCCTCCTTCCTTCTGAAGACCACCACTCAGCCCTCTCTACTTGCTGCTCCGAGGTGGCTCTGAGGGCATGTTAGTTTCTGCCCTCATCTCTCACCCACCATTCTGCACCTCATGGCCCCTGCACCACACCCGGAGGGCCCCAAAGCAGAAGAGCCCTGGGCAGGGCATTCAGTGCATCTCCCACTGCCCAATTCACACACTGGCTCCTGCGCCTGTGACCCAGTGGGGCTGGCCCAGGGGACACTGTCACAGCAGGTGTCCAGAGGTTCTCAGGGTCATCCCTGCCGACTCTGCCTGTTCCCCTCTTCCCCAGAGGTGCCCTGTCCCCAGCACAGCTTCACACTTCTGCCTGGCCTGCCACAAGCATGACGACAGCAGCAGGGCCCACAGACCCCAGCAAAGCATGAGGCTGAGGCCAGGGCTTCCACACAAGGAGTCACCCCAGGAACGTGCCCCCCGATTCTCAGACAGGCTCCCTGTCACAGTCCTGGGGCAGAAGGGGGCACAGTCCTCAGTAGGAGCCTGAACAGACAGATGCACAAGGGCGGATATGTCTACCCTGGAGAAAGCTTCACCCAGAGACACACGGGTAAGTTGCTCCCACAGCACCATGTGGGCTAATAACTAATTAGAGACCACTGAAATGCCCATTAATTGGGGGCTAATTAAATAAACTATAGTACATTCATGCTCTGGGATGTCAAGCAACAGTTTTTAAAACATGGTGAGGATCTATCTGATGACATGAAAAAAATAGCATGTCCTTAGGGGGAACAGTTGAGTGAAAGACACTCTCCCAAGTGGGGTGGCACCCCTCATGCAAACACACACATGCATACATCTATGCACGTACACACCTGTTTGCGAGCCTGAGGAGCCCTGTACGTCAAGGCGCGGAGCCGGAGCCGAAGGGAGACGAGTGATCTGGAGAGGGGTTTCCTCTAGGAGAGGAGCAGAGATCTGACCAAGGGAGAAGATGGGGTTGTCAAGGGATATTTTAATGACAAAAATATATTTATGTGTCACTTCTATCATTAAAAATTAAAGGCCCATTAAGATCCATGATAGGAATAGAGTAATAGAGGGTGCTATCTTCCTGGGCATCTGTAGGGGGCATGAGGAGCTCCGCCCAGAACCTCAGTAGAGGATGTCCCCAGAATGGGAGGTGAACGGTGGGTGGGCTCCCTGGGCTGGGAGGGGAATGCCTCTCATAGAGAGGCAAAGGCCAGACCCAGGGCAGCCAAGGCACTGGGAGCTCTCAGATGAACGCTGCCACAGGAGAATAAAGGGCGTCCTTGAGGCCAGCTTGGAGGGCGCAGAAAGGAGGGCAGGACCCAGGGAGCCTGTGTTTGTGTGCCCACACAGCTCACTCTCCATGTGGCAGGGAAACGGTGGGACCTGCTCATGAGGTGAGAATAGCCCGGTTGGCTGGCGATGTAAAAGATCCCTCAGAGTGAATGGAAGACATGTCAAAATGGAGTTAGACTGAGGCAGGGAGATCTTTTAGGAAATCTTGATGATAGTTCAGCCCGCTGCAGGTATCAGTCAAAGCAAAGAAATACTAAAGGCAGGGTGACCATGTAGTTTATTGCCCAACCTGGGACATGCTAGATAATTGCATATGGGAGAGAGAGGTTGTCCGAGGCACATGGGAATGTCTGGGCACCTCACTGATGGGGAGTGAGAGGAAGGGACGCATTAACCTGGTACCTGCCAAGTCCCCTATTGCCGCAGTCTCCAAGAGGCCACACCCACTTGTCCTGGTCTCCATTCACCACCAGGCTCCCAGAGCTGGCCCACGGCCAGAGACATGATGGGGGCTCAATAAATAATCACTGGGTAAGTGGATGTTGAACAAGACAGAATCAAAGATGTACAATTGAAGGAGGCATTAGGCTGCTGCCAGGATTCTGGCCCTCTGTGCAGATGGCCCCTCGCCCAGGGTCCAGGAGACATGACAAGGAGCAGGTGCTGCTCGGGATGGCAGGTGGGGGTAATGGGGTATTTGGGTCTGTAACCCTTGGCTGAACTTTGAATCAGAGATACAGATTTGTGAGCCCACAGGCAAAAGCCCAGGGTGTGGATGGACTTTCCCACGGAGAGTGTCTAGATTGAGAAGAGGTAGAGTGGGACTGGTGGTAGCACTGAGGCTGGTAGGAGGGGGAGGCAGGCAGACACAGGCAGACAGAAACACAGGGGACTTGGAGACGTGGCAGTATCAGGGATGGTGGATGGCAGGGCCAGGCACCAGGGTCAGGTTCGGGGCTGTTCAGCAGGGCTGAGGGGTCACATGTGTTTGTCTAGGTCTCTGATTCATAAGATGTGCTTTGCAACCGAGTCACAGTCACTCTGTTCTTATTTAAAATTCACATGTTGTCCTAATCCCATACCTCATGGATCACAAGATTCCTAGGAAGACTTGTGAATTTGCACATTCTTTCCAAGGGTTTCTGAATTTTTAGAATTCCTAGATAATATACGGGCTCTCCAACTGGATTTTGAAGACCAAGAGATGAAATACGGACTTGGAAGAGACAAGACAGTTCTGGGCCCAGACTGTGGGGTGGGAAGGAGAAGCAACAGGAGAAATAAATAACAGATCCAGACAAATGCCAAATCCAACATTTTAGCTAGAGCACAGCACACTCTCTCTCTCCTAAAGGAAACACAAAATTGCATTAATGGACTTTCTAGGAGATGAGGGGTCTAGGACCCCAGCCACTCCATTCTTTCCAGCTTCATACATTTCAGTCATGAAGGTGGACATACGATAAGCTAAGGGGATGGACCTCAGGCTGTATCAAGAGAAAACTGATGATATTTTAGCAGGGGAATAAAATGACTGCAACTCTGCTGGCAAAATGACTCCGTGCACCAGAAAACACAAGGATGATGGGAAGGTGACATGGGAGGTAACACTCCAGGTACTGAAAGGCTTTAGTTGGGCAGGGAAGGAACTAGCTCTTGGAGACTTTTGGGATAGAAGTGCCAGGTCACAGTATATGCATGTAGGCATCCGTGGGAAGGAAGAATTAAATCAGCACCTGGGTGAGTGATGTCAGAGAGACAGGAGGAGGAGACATACCAGAGGTGGACAGAGGGATGAGGGGGGAAGGGCAGGACATCCAGTACCTGTTTTAATGAGGCTTTGAGAACCTTTCACAGTTTTACATCTCAGGTGGGAAGAGTGAGGTTTGGAGGGATGGTTTCTCCCCAGATGGTTTGGGCTTGATGATAAAAGGAATCAGGTAATTCAAAGGACAGGGAAGAATTTACAGAAAGTTGTCAACAACTAAATTCTTGAAATAAACCTATGTTATAGCTTCCTGGAGTTCTGGCCTGTCACAGGATGAGCACGAGGAGAGGCTTTCATCCTTGTATGATGACAGAGATCTCCAGGCATGATACAGTCACACAAACACAAGCTCTACAACAATCCTGTCCCTTCTGGGAAGTCTCTCCGTCTTCCTGGAGGATGGGCGTTAGCGCCAGGGTTTTAATGGAGTTTCTTTAATTTAACTTCTTACATAACCTGGTTACATAGTGATAATTATAATTAAGTTAGATGCGAGCTGCCCAGAAATTGACTGCAGACTTGATGAGCCTTTAAACTACCCAGCTGTTAAGGAAACTGCAGCTGTGGCACATTCGCTTCCTCCTCTGCACAGATAAAACCAAGTGCAGTACTGGAAGCCTGACAGAGTTTATTCCCAAGTGAAGATGCCACAGGGCCCTGATAACATGTACTAATTGACATTGAGTTTGCGGGTGGCAGGTGATAATCAATGATATGCTCTGACTCTATGATGCCTTATGGAGGCAGCAAGGAAGCCTCCGGACAGAAGCATCGCTGTTGTTTTCCCCGCGATACTAAGCTCTGCCTACTTCACATGTCAGTCAGGAGTTTCATGATGCGACCCAAGACTGTCACTCTACTTCACAACCACAGTATTTGTCTCCCCTTATGATGCAACTATTCACGTGGTCCTCCTGCCATGGCTGGAATGTTCCGATGTCGATGGAAGCTTGCAAGTAACTGTTTTTACCCATATTAATTATGATGATAATGGTTATTACCTTTATTTAACAGCATCATTTTCCTCCTACATCTCTGTCATTCCAAATTTCTGTTAATTGTTTATATGTAGTAAAGAATCAACCAAATATCCAAAGACTCCAGTAGAAGAGATATGACAATTTATCCTGGGCGTATACAGTAAGCACACTGATTCTGACCGGTCAGGAGACCCATTAACATTGCCACGACTCACAAGTAGTTGGGGGCTTCTGCCTCATCAGAACCGCTGAAGGAGAAAGAAGCAGGACCCCAGCACTCATGCTCCACAGTGATGCTGCACATTCATATTTAGGCACAAAACCCTTTGCTCAAACAAAACCTTAACTGGAGGTTCAAGAGGTAACAGAGCGAAGTGGAGTGGCTCCATCTGAAGGAGGAGGACACAGGCAGGCGCGCTCCCCTCGGGTCTCCTCGCACAGGGCCAGGAGCTCCAGAACAGGAGCCGTGGGGACGGAGGAGGCCTGGGCATGGGGGCTGGGGAGGCACCCTCCTCACTGCCTGCAGAGCAGGACAGCAGCAGCCACGTAGCCACCTCGGCCGAGATGTTTCCAGCCCCGCAGCTCTGACCTAATGCGGACAGCTAATCCTAGGTGACCCGCTCCTCCTCGGATGCCTATGGTGTCTCCTCATCACCCAGAGAATGAGGTCCGAAATCGTCACATGCTCCTGAAATGCACTGTCACTCAGCCTGGGTGTTCTGCCTCCTTGATGGACATCCTGCAGCAGCCGCTACCTCACCACCCTCGGCCTCAGTGGCAGTGGGGCAGGCCACTGACGGAAGACAAGACCGCGCTTGAATTTTCCATTTCTGTGGCAGTTCTTCCTTGACGGAGGCCTAATGTACACACACTGAATCTTGACCTTGGGACCCAGGCATGTTCACAGCACAGGCTTAATTGTACTGCGTTTCCTCTTTTGTGAAACCTGGGAAACAGGACCACTGACACCTCTGACACTTCCTGAGGCAAATGGCATGGGGCACTGGATGGAGCAGGTACACTCCATCCAAGGAGCAGCAGCCGCCTCCTTAAACAGAGCCGTCCTTCAAGCTTGCTGACAGCCTGCGAGGCCTTGGGGACAATGCAGATGGAGTCGCTGGGGCTCAGGACAAAATTTACTTCTTCAAATGTGCTTGCTTCACATCCAAGGTCCATGTGGCAGAGAGCTTACAACTGATGCAAATTTTGAAAGACCGTTAGAGTTAAACGGACTGTATCAGGGTGGACACACTTAACCTTTGATAACAACCAACATCAAAAAGTGTTAATGTAGGGAACTAATACCCTACTGAACATTACGTGTTTTTGTTTCGGTTTTAACGTAGGTGCCTTCACTGTGTTTAACGTTGAGTGACAACCCTAGGGCTTCTTCCAAGATCTTCTGCCCTGAAATGGCAGAGTATGTTGCAGGGTCATGGACGGATGTAGCTTCAGCTGGGGGCCCCTGGTGCTGCTTGTGTGGGAAGGGGGTGGGGCTGGAGTTGTAATCCCGGCTGACTTATGTCCCCAAACCAAAAAAGTCCACCTGTTAAAAGGCCTTGCCCTCCGCACATAGAGATGTGACTGTTCGGAGACGGGGCCTCTGAAGACGTAACTAGGCTGGAAGAGGCCAGGAGGGCAGGTCCTGGTCCAGTGTATCTGGGTCCTCATAAGACACACCAGGGATTTACACACACAGAAGAGGCCACGTGAGGACAGGCTGCATGCCAGGATGGGGTCTTCAGGAGAAGCCAACCTGCTAGCACCTTGATCCTGGACATCCAGCCTGCAGAGCTGTGGGAAATACATTTCCCCTTTGAAACCACCCAGCCGGTGGTATTTTGTCACGGTGACCAGAGCAGCCTAGGCCAGTGGGCGGGGCTCTGCAGGCCTGCCCTCTGTGGCCTCTGAGAAGACACAATCCTTGTCCAAAGCAGGCATTGAGCCTCACTTCCTTCAAAGCGTGACTTGGAAGGAGGCCTCCCCCACCCTCCCCATTCCTTCCTCCTACCAGCTTAATTTTCATCAGAATGTGCACTGACAGTCTTACTGAAATGTAAATATTCCCTGTGGAAGAGATTGAGTGCAACTATCTATCAATGAACAAACATCTTGGATAAAATTAAGAGCAAGGTTAGCTGGCCGGCCACCCAGCTTACACCCGAGAGTGGACAGCAGGCCTCTCAGGTTTCCACTGGAGGGTCGGCTGAGCCCAGAACCTGGGGCACGTGGTCATGGAGACACAGCTGGGTGGCCTTGTTCAGCATGAGGGCCTGGGAAGGGCTTGGAACCCGGGCTCAGAGGACACCGGGAGGAACACAGAAGCTAGAAGAGGGGCTTTTCCTGACCTGGCAGTTTTGTCCAGACTGGCATCCTGGGTTGTGGGTGTGCCTGGGAGAAGAAATCATCCCTCTTCTTCCCCTTTCCTTGTCTCCCCATGCCCTCCCTCACCCCCAAAGGTGATATAAAACTGAAAGCCAGGGTTCCTGAGGCCTCGATGCAGTTTTCCTCACACAAGGAAAAGAAGGATGGAGCTGGTGGAGGCCCAATCAAGAGACCTAAACTCTGGAGCACCTCGGGAGGCAGCCTTTCTGACGGAGGGGAAGGTTCAGCTGAGGGAAAGCAGATTGAGGGATATTATATGTTTCCCCCTTAGACATATTTCATGCTCCAAAGATTGTTTTCCTATAAGAATGGTCCTGAAAAATGCCAGTATCTTAAGAATGCCTGAGAAACTCTCCCCTGAATTCCTAAAGTGTCCTCTGTTGGGCATTTTTGTTGAGCTTAATGTCCCTTAAATGAACAGATTTTAACTTACCAACCAGTGACTCCTGGCATACAATTATTAGAAGCCCTGAATGCGTGAAACTTTCTACCCAGGATGTTGTGTGGGTGAATATTCGTCAACTGGTATTTTAAAAGTCATTGCTAGTAGGTAGGTTTTATCTTTAATAATGTAAGTGACTGAGGGCTGATAGGAACTCATAGGAGATAGAATACAGTTTATTCTAAATTTCAAACATTTTTTAAAGAGTCAGACATAAATAAGCCATTTAATATTTTTGCCTCTTCCATCCCGCACATGCCATTTCCTTTGAGGGTTTCACTAGCAAATTGTCTTTGGATTTGCTCAGATCTGAGAAATACATTACTATTCCTAAACTATTATCTCATGCCCTTTTTGACTGTTACTGTCTATTGTTATTTGGAAGAATATGTGAAGTAAATTCATAAATAAGTTTAAAATATGTACTCATGTAGATCTGGTTCTTTCAAAGAAATATGCTACCATAACCAAAACTGAATGCAATGAAGCTTCTATCATAATTTAATCACTATTGGTTGTGAGAACACCAATTTCAAAATGCACAGATGTGTTAACATTCAGGGGTTCTAAAAAGAAACAAAAATTTAATAATTTTCATCAGAACGTGTTTTTTCTTAAAAGCCCATTCCTATTTAGTTGGACACTATATTAATCATATTTAATATTTGTGGCACAATAGTGCCCAACCTTGCAATTAAAGTAAATTATTTGATTAATGAAATATTAATGAGAATGACAGTGGAATTCAACCAAGTGAATTTGAGGTGTTCTTATTTCCTAGTCTTCCTTCAGTGAGAGGTTGAAGCACTCTTGTCCCCCTGCCTCACCGCACACGTGCATTTCTCTGCTGAAATCCCATCACACAGCAGTAGAAGGTTGTTATACGGGTTAAGGGAGGAAATGAAGCAGTCTGCTCTTGCAGTAAGGTGACCACAGAAAATACAGAGGCTGCGTCAGATTTCCAGGAGGTCACCCTCCTCCCCTTGGCCCTGGTGCTGAACTTTGCATTGGCTCTACCTACTGTCAGAGGTACCTGAGGCCGAGTCCACGTCGGAGCCTCTCAGGAGGCCTGGCCTTGAGTTATCCACTTGTGCTTTTGGAAAACAAGAGGAAATGCAATTCTTCCACGGTTTAGGAATTAAGGGGTAAGGTCAAAGCCTGGGCTGTGGTGCCTTCATTCCCATAAAATTTGGTAACCCCAGGAAGTCTTCTGCTGGGAGTGTGCATGCCTGAGGGGCTCACAGGGGCTAGGCTGGAGCACTCCAGAGGGATAAGCCAGTTCACTGCAAACACTAATCATAAAATGAGTCTTCTAATAGACAGCTGTCATCTTGCACTAGGAAAAAAGACATGCTACTGAAAACAAAATGAAATAAGTTTAAAAATAGACTATAGGACAGAAAGTGAGAAGATATGAATGCCCCAAGAGACACCTGCCCTTGGCAGAATAGTCTGTACCTGGAGTTATTCTGCCGCGCTCCCTACATCTGTCTGACGACCGCAGTTTCTGTTTCAGTAGGACAGTGACGATCACATACTCTGGGGTTAAAATACAGACCTGAGCACATGGCTGCTTTTAAACCGCAATGTCCTTACAGCCCAAGTTCTTATCAGAGGTCTACTCCGTACTTGGCAAACAAGACATTCTACCTTTTAAACAAATAATTCATTAGGTAATTAAATTCAAGTGTGATTACTCTAATTAAATACACACTGCTGTTGAATCATAATTTCTATGTGGTCTAGTTAAAGATGAGCAATCTCTTATTCCTGGCAAAAAAGAAAGCTTTATAAGAATTCCCTGGTGTTTGGAAGGATAGATTTACACGCTCCACAGAGGTCATTTCAAGAAGGAAGAGAACAGCCGACACCGCAGGGGGGGTGGGGGCGTCCTCCTGTCTGGAGAGTCTGGAAGTTCGGGCTGCGCGCTCCGGGTGCTATAAAGAGGCTGCGGAACCGGCAGGAAGTCCCGCGCGCTTTCCCCGCTCCCGGTGACGTGCACGCGCACGACGCTGCGCCAGGTGCCAGCGGGCGGCGTCCAACCGCTGTCGCTAGGCCCCAAGCCCACGCGCGCCGCTCCGGAGGCCAGTGCTGGACCAAGGACCCGAGGACTGGAGCAAAATGAAAACCCGCTTTGTGCCTCAAGCCAATCTCTGCGCGGCTCCCTCTGATGGCATTAGGAGCAGCAGCCGCGACGGCGCTCACGGGGGCGCAGAAGTCCCTGCTGGCTTTGATCTGCGCCTCTCGGCTGCGGAGAGCTGACAGTCGGCTGCGTGGCAGCCCCGCTTCCACTTGTCAGACACGCGTTTCCTAGTGTTCCGGAGCAGGAAGCTACACCTGTACTGCGGGAATTTACATCGCCTAGCTCCGGGACGGCATTGATTTGGGACGGGTGAAATACAAACACAAACTAATTAAAAACTGCATAATGGAGCCCTGCAGGAACACGGTAGAAAAACAAATAAATACAAGTGCGGCTGGCGCTGCGATTGTACCATTGCCCCCGAGCAACCGTCTAGTGACATTAAATTATAAACCCAGAAACTCCTCACACCGTTGCTGTTGATCATATTGGAGGACTAATGGAAATGGCCTGGTTAATTAAGGGGAGGTTTATAAAATATTTACGTGTGTGCACACGCATGTAATTCACTTCCTCCGACACACGTGCGCGGCGACCTCGCGGCACTCCAGGCCGGGCCATTTCTCTACCCTGAGATGGTGGGAAACTCAGGACGGCTCCGGAGGCCCCGGGGCGCTGAGTCCCCACGCCCTTCAGGCCCGCGCTCTGCACTGCCCGCCGGGCATCCCGCCTTCCCATATCCCTCGCTTCTCGCCTTCTCCTCCCCGGCTTTCCTGGAGTGCCTCCCCCTCACCCTGGGACGCTGCAGCCTCACGCGCTCAGGGTGCCACTCTCAGGGGGCTGCTCTCGGCCCCCCGCGTGGGCCCGGCCTCGGCGCGGCAGGATGGCGCAGGAGGGGCACCCAGGGGCCAGGGGCGACAGGGTCGCGGGACCGCCGCAGCCCGCCCAACCCCGTCCCTCGCCTGGCGCCCATCAGCGCACGGGTTACAGCTGCGCGCTGCCGCACGGCTCTCGGCCACGGGGGGCTGTTTGACACTCGCCTTGCTGTCGCTGAGTGGAGGAGTGGCTTCCTGGGTCCCGGTGGAGAAAGGTGCAAAGCCCTAATGAGTATTTAACAACGCTCATAAATCAGGACGCGCGTCGGGGCGGAGGGCCTGGCGCGTGAGCCCCTTTAGACCGGCGGTGTGCACAGCCCAGAATGGACGTTTTGAAAGGCAGGCGACGAGGCCGCGGCGCCGCCCACAGCATCCCATTTGGGAGACCGGTCTGCGTCCTCCTCGTCCTTGGCTCAAAAGGCAGGCCCCCCAGGATGGCCCCTCGGAGTGGGCCGGTTCCCTCCTCTTCTTCACAGACCCAGGTCGGCAGAGCTTCACCATCAGTGGGTGTACAGTCATAAATGAGGATGCGGTTCAGTTTAATTTCATCCTTACATAAAGGTGCTGAGTTGGGGTAAGGTCGTGAGACTGCACGTTTCTGAAGGGCTGGCGATTTTCAGAGCGGTGATAGCGAGTCCCTTTTGTTCAGACACCCCCACCCTCCAGTTTAATAAGCAAGTAAACTTTCCATCAGGCCTGAAGACCAGAATCAAAATCAACTTGGTTCACAAGCGCCTTGCTCAGCAACCCTCCCTCCACCCGCCCCCACGCCCCGGGGCCTTCCCCCACAGAGCCCAGTCCCTCCCCAGATGTGTCGGAGGCACACGTTTTAGCGGGGACGCGCCGAGAGTCCGGACTTTCCCTCCAGAGGGTCCACTTCAACACCGCGGGGTCGCGCTGGCGACTGGAGCCAGCTGCCGCGGGTCACGGGGGGGATCCTTCCGGAGCGCTGGTCTCCCGGACCCAGGCAAGACGCCGACCCGGCGGAGCTCCGCCTCGGGGGCGCAGCGACCCCTAGGTCTGGCTTACAGCTCTCCTCGGCTCAGCGACGATGGGGCGGCAACAGAGAGCGGGGGCGCTCTGGCTTGGCGCGGCCTCCAGAGCAGAGGGGTTCGCCTGCCTGAGCCACCCTCTTGCGAGGCTGGGGCCGTGGCTGAAGGTCTGAGAAGCGGGCCGCTCCACACTTGCAGATTCTGAGCAGCACAACCCAGGGCCGTCGGTTTTCGAAGACCGGCCCAGTGGAGCCCCCAAAGCCCAGGGGCCGCCCACGACCAGGCTCATCTCTGTCTGCCCTGGGCATACCGTCCCGCCCCCAGAAGGCCTGATCTAGTTAGTGAGCTGGAACAGGCTTTCTGGGGAAAGTTCTGGACCGGTATTAAATCAGGCCCAAGGTCTTGGGACAGTGTCCCTCTAGACCCACTGGGCACCTTGCCTTTCTAAGCCCCAACTCATCATTTGGTGTTAAAAATGAGTAGAGGACACTCCATAAAGTTCTGGATCCTTCTCTGCCCCTCCCCCTTTCCAATGGGGTTTGGAGACTTTTTTTTTTTTGGTTTGTTGCTTCCTAAGTTTCTACGTGTAACTTTTTGGGTACAGGCCAAGGAGAAAGAGGGGAGGCAAGCCAGGTTTGCTGGCATCTCAGCCCTTGGCCCTGGGCAGAGAACCGCCAACAGTGAAGGCTCCTACACCTTTCCAGAAATCCCTGGGGGCATCCACAGGCCTTTCTGGTTCCAGTTCCCCCAGATGCCTAAGCCTCTGGCATGGTTTCCAGGAGGGCTCTTCCCACTTACCCCGCTGGTGTCTTCTGGAACCTACATTCAGGACCTGAATGGACACCATCAGGCAGGGCACCCAGGAGTGGCCTTGCTGGGCTGTGTGAGGCTCAATAAAAAGCCAATGCCCACCCCATGCCCTCCCCGGTTTCTGATAGCTACCCTGTGACTGTAGTCAAGGTGGACTGCTGCTGGTACAGAGTGGGAAGGTCTGATCAGTCCCTGTGGCTGAATCCTGACACTGAGAAGTTCTCTGTGCTTACATTCCACCTCCCTCTCCAGGTCACACAACAGGGCTTATCTCACCTATATTTACCTGTCACCCTGAAATGTGATACTGGAGTTTGGTAAACAGGACAGTGGTGGGGCTGGCTCACTGGTTTGTTTTGGATGTAGGAGAGAGGATGTTTGCTGTGAGGGGTGGTGAGCTGGGGAGCAGGGGCAGCTGGCCTTGGGGACCTCGGGAGTGCTGAGTGCCACCTCTTGTGCCCTCAGAATCTGTCAAAGCAGGAAAGGAGCCCGTTGCAGGGAGTTTCTGGAGTGAGAAGGCTGATTAGGTGCAGGAACAGGTAGGGGAGGGAAGGCAGCAGGAACGAAAGACCTGACTCAGCAGAGAAATGAAAGCCTGATTAAGACCAGGTAATGAGTAATCACTATTACTGAGTTACTGTTGCTAATTACAGGTCTTGGCTCCTTGTCTGTCCTCAGGCCTCAAGACGCAACGGGAGCCTTCCGGATGCAGCCTGCAGTTCCTGGGCCCCAGTGATCCTGGCAGCTGGAGGGGAACCCGGGGGATGGGGGTCTGTGGGCATCCAGGGACATCCACACAGCATGCGAGGGACCCCCTGGGGCCAGAGGGTAGCCTCAGTCCCGCAGCCTCAGCAGGCCCAAACCTAAGCCCAGGATCCCAGTCCGTTGATGAATCCCGTGGGGTCCTGTGTGTAAACGTCCCCAAAGGCAGTGCACCCAAGCTGAGATGGGGTGCAAAGTGGTCCTGGGAGCCCAGGCGGAGACCCTGGGCTCGCTCCATTCCTGAGTCGCCAGGACCAAGCCGGAGAAGGCAGCGCAGAAGCGGCCTGCCCGAGCTGTCCCAAGCACAGGGAGGCGAGGAGAACCGTGCATCCGGCGTCTGCGCCGTAGCGCGGCTAAGTCCCTGGCGGCCGAGCCAACCCCGGAGCGTGGCTCCCGGCCGCGTCCGCTCCCTCTTCTTGCCGGCTGAGTATGGAGAGAGGAGAGGGAAGGGGGAGCCGCCTCTACCCGGCGCACTCCACTCGTCCACTTCCTGCATTTGCGCATCTAGCGGACAAACGGGGGGGGGGGCGCCCAGGCCCCGCTGGCTTCTCCCATCGCCGGGGTGGGGGCAGAATGTTGCCCTTCCTCCGCAGTAGTGCGTTTTCTGCGAAGAAAAGTCCCTCCTGCCCGCAAGAACTCTCCACGGTAGACTGCATCTGCTGCCCTTTCTCAAAGTTTTCACAACTGTAGAAGCTGGCAGAGCTCAGTCGCTTCCCGCTTCTCCAAGCTTAGAGAGGTTGATCATCACTAGATGACATGTTAATACGTAGTGGGGGGCACGGGCAGCCTCGCCTGCGTCGGGGAGTCACAACACTCCAGGCTTCGTGGCGCACCGAGTGCTCCGAAGTGCGCTTCTGCCAAAGATATCCGGGTAAGGCCAAGGCAGCGCAGACCTCGGAGGGGAGGCCGCTCCTCGCTGCTGTCGCCGTGCCCAGGCCAGCCCCTTCCCCACAGCCCCAAAGGCGGAAAAGCCAGCGCCGGGATGTTTTTTTCTGAAAGCGCAGACACACCTCAGCTGCGCAACCGCAAACCCCGGTGTCCGACAGTTGCAAACCGTTGCACACAGGTTGTCAGACTGCCGTGCGGGCCACTGGGTTAGGGGCCGCGGCCGCCGGGCCCGCACCCGCCGCCGGCCCGCTCGCGCGCCCACCCGGGGCGGTGGTGGCCGGGCCAGAGTGGAGCACCACGTGCTCGCCGGGAGGGGCGGGAGCGGCCGGCGAGGACGGGCGGGAGGCAGGGAGCGGGCGGGTGGGGAGCCGGGGGCGGGGCCAGCGCTCAAGGGGATGCCAATCAAAGCATCAACTTCAAATTGAGTCTGAAGCCCCGCCGCCGAGCGGAGGGCGGCCGCCGCAGTCGGCGCGGAATCGCGGAGCCGGGCGCAGCCGGGAGCCGGGCGCCAGCGAGCACCGGGCCGTGGAGCAGCCACCGGCCCCCGCCTCCGGGCCGGCCCGAGCGCGCCCGGCCGGCTGCCCGCTGCCCCCGCCGCGCCTGGCCAACCCCCGCCCCGCGCCTCCCTCCGCGCCCCTTTAATACTTGCCCGCCGCCGCAGCCGCCGCCACCGAGTCCGCGGACATGTCCTTCCCGCAGCTGGGCTACCCGCAGTACCTGAGCGCCGCGGGGCCCGGCGCCTACGGCGGCGAGCGCCCTGGGGTGCTGGCCGCCGCCGCCGCCGCCGCGGCCGCCGCCTCGTCGGGCCGCCCTGGGGCGACGGAGCTGGGCTCGGGCGCGGGCGCGGCCGCCGTCACCTCGGTGCTGGGGATGTACGCGGCGGCCGGACCGTACGCGGGCGCGCCCAACTACAGCGCCTTCCTGCCCTACGCCGCCGACCTCAGCCTCTTCTCGCAGATGGTGAGTGCGCCGGCCTGCAGCGGCCTCGCCCCGGCGTCCCGGAGCCCCGGGCGCGGGGGCGGGAGCAGCGCGGGCGGAGCGGCCGGCGAGGCACGGGAGAGGCCCAGCCCGGGGGGGCCGTGGCGGCGGGGCCTCGGGAGCGCGGAGCGGCCGCCGGCCGGCCTGCCACGGTCACGCCACTCGGCCTGGGAGGCGGGAGGCCCGGCCGCGCAGGGTTTCTCGGGGGGCGCTGGGCGGCCGCAGGAGCAGGCCCGGGGCGCGCGGCCGGTGCTGCAGGCCGGGACCAAACTGCCGGCACCTCAGCTCGGGCGAGGCGGCGAGGCAGCGGACGGGGCTGCGGCAGCCGGGGCGGTTTACCGGGATTCCCCTGCCCGGCCCGCAGCCTCGCTCGCTTCACCTTAGGACTGGGCCGGGCAGGCAGACCGGCTTTTCTCCTTTTTTTTTGTTTTTGGCGGCGCTCATCTAGTTGTATCTGACTGCTAAAAGGAACCCTTTAAAGCCTAGGAGAGGCGGTCAAAATAAACCTAACAATGGAGCTCGGACGGGCCCAGAGGGGTCTCTTGATGGCGTGTGTGCAACTTTGAGATTTAGGGGAAAAAATAAGTTGAAATGATCTTTGGCGTCTGAAAAGGCGTTTGCTAGACTTTCCTAAGTTGCCAAAGTTTTCATTGCATTTGCACCGAGAGAAAAGCACTTTCTTGCCGCGTTACATCACGGAGGATTAGAGAAAACAGTGTCCCTGGGCTGAAAATAAATGGTGTCCGCTTGGTCTCCCGTTCCAGTGGGTGTCAGATCGGGGAAGGAGGCCGCAGGTTTAATTCTCCGCGGGGACCGGCCTGTCTTTCGTTCCCAAGGATCCATTTTCCTTGGTCTGACTGCAATGCAAGGTCGGGCTTAGACTTCGGGCTGCTGGTGAATCGCGCGCTGGGCTCGGGGCGGGGAGGCAGCCAGTCCCGCGTGAGCTGCTGCCTACGGCATAAGGCAAATTGCAGGCACTCCCCCTCCCCCCATGACCCCTTCCCCTGCCGAAGAAGAGACAGAAAACAAATACCCGCCAGCTGTACCCGTGCAAAGCGGCTGGTGTCTTTTCCTGTAACTTTTCCTTGTAGTTTTGAAAAGAAAGCCTATTCCTCTGATAGCGGCTCCAGCTGCCTTTCAGATCGTTTGCTATCGAAAACGATGAGCTCCCATTTTGTTCGGGCGGCCGGGATGCCGAGGAAGCGATGAGAGATTTACAAGGTGTCCTTTCCAAAAGAATTCCTAGCAGAGAGGAGACCGAAATGTCTTACTTAAAATTACAACTGAATAAGCAGAAAAGTGCAAAGTACTTTGCAAAAATGAGGCAAAAACGAAATCTGGCCAGGGAAGCCTTTTCTCTGTGG
This sequence comes from Manis javanica, assembly GCF_040802235.1. Taxonomy (NCBI): domain Eukaryota; kingdom Metazoa; phylum Chordata; class Mammalia; order Pholidota; family Manidae; genus Manis; species Manis javanica. Next base: position 149,032,242 of record NC_133156.1, on the reverse strand, counting down.
CAGCGACTACCGAACTATTTGGTCAAAGAAATCTTTTGGTGTTTACAAGTTTCTCAGTCTGGACCCCTCCTTTACTAACAGCAACTAGACAACTGTGACATGGAGGACTATAATTTTTTACAGAAATTTTGAATACAGATGTATGCCGTTTGGGAAACGCGGGTGTTTGTGGTGGGGAGAGGGAACTGTTCGGTGAGGAGGAGCCCCTACTGCCGAGAAAAAGATGCTTATTTTTTGCTGGGGGTAACTGTACCCCCTGCACCCCAAAAAAGGTGTGGGTTTCCTAGTGGTCTCCAGCCGGTTCTTGGAAATTAAGCCTAAACCCAAACTTGGATTCTAGGCCTAGCTTCCAAGTCATTATGATTGGGAATTTGGAAGTCAAAAGGTAAAATTGGGCGTGAATGTCTGGCCAGGCAATTTATGGTAATAATGAGGCCTAATTAGGTTGTTAGAAAGATAAAATGTTACTTACCAAAAACCTGATGGGATAATTTGACTCGCTGTGTTTTACTACCGATGATAAAAAGAATATTGATTGCAAATAAATCACGGCCTCTAAATGCCTGCAAACAGTTTGTGCTTGCTTGCTCCAGATCAAAGTCAAACTTGAGAGATAAAGTAACCGAAGAGGCGTAGGAAACCGGTTCTGCTCCTTGCAGCCTGCCACTGCGGGCCAGGCGTTAATATTTTACCGGATAAGCACTCCTTTTGTATTTAAAAAAAAAAAAACGGTGTTTTTGTTATTGTTGTCATGATGGCCAGGATTAAAATTTTAAATTACCTGTCACCACTATAGACCTTTAAGTGTGGGCGAGCTATTATATGCAGATCAATTTGGGAGCTAAAAGGAGTGTGCTTTCATTTTGAATTGCTGGTGGATTTGGACCTGAAGAAACCACGCAATGGTTTATTTTGTTTGACCCCCTCAGGGTCGAAGGGAGGGGGCTTGTGCTCTGGGTTCCTTTACGTTTGGAGAAAACCGTTTTATCAGTGGAGTTAAAAGGTTTTCCCCTCTAGCTAGTGTGAGATAAACTTGGAAATCCGGGCTTCGGGATTGGGGGTCTGGGTAGAGGTGGGGGATGGGGGAGGCCTGGGGAAATTCTAGCGGGCCGCGGCTCCCGCCGTGGTCTTCTTAAAGATGCATAGATTCAGGAACTTTTCTTGGGTGACAAAAAAGCCCTCCGTGATCCGTGGAGGCGCCGTTCCCGGAGGAAGCACCCGGTTCTGACCGCACTCTTACTCCCCGGGTGGTGCACCACGAGGCCTTCCTGTTCCCCAGCAGATAGGAGCTGCGCCCGGCCCGACTTTCCCAGTTTTGGGGACTCACCTCTCTCTCTTTTTCCGCCTCCCCCCTCTGCCCTCTCCCTCCACCTCCGCCCTCTCTCTCCACCCTTGCTGGGTCCCGCGGCTGCAGGGCTCACAGTATGAACTCAAGGACAACCCCGGGGTGCACCCTGCCACCTTCGCGGCCCACACGGCGCCGGCCTACTACCCCTACGGCCAGTTCCAGTACGGGGATCCCGGGCGGCCCAAGAACGCCACGCGCGAGAGCACGAGCACGCTCAAGGCCTGGCTCAACGAGCACCGCAAGAACCCGTACCCCACCAAGGGCGAGAAGATCATGCTGGCCATCATCACCAAGATGACCCTCACGCAGGTCTCCACCTGGTTCGCCAACGCGCGCCGGCGCCTCAAGAAGGAGAACAAGGTGACGTGGGGCGCACGCAGCAAGGACCAGGAGGACGGCGCCCTCTTCGGAAGCGACACAGAAGGCGACCCCGAGAAGGCCGACGACGACGAGGAGATCGATCTGGAGAGCATCGACATCGACAAGATCGACGAGCAAGACGGCGACCAGAGCAACGACGAGGAGGACAAGGCCGAGGCGCCGCGCGCGCCCGCAGCCCCTGCAGCCCTTGCCCGTGACCAGGGCTCGCTGCTGGCGGCGGCCGATGCGCTCAAGCCGCAAGGCTCGACCCTGGGCCTGGCCAAGGAGGCCCCGGAGCCCGGCAGCACTGGCCTGCTGAGTTCCGGGGCCGCGGCGGGAGGCCTGCAGAGCGCGCCGCACAGCAAGCCCAAGATCTGGTCGCTGGCCGAGACGGCCACGAGCCCCGACGGCGCGCCCAAGGCCTCGCCGCCGCCCGCGGGCCCCCCGGGTGCGCACGGGTCCCCCGCGGGCGCGCCACTGCAACACCCCGCGTTCCTGCCCAGCCACGGACTGTACACCTGCCACATCGGAAAGTTCTCCAACTGGACCAACGGCGCTTTCCTTGCGCAGGGCTCCCTGCTCAACATGCGCTCTTTCCTGGGAGTGGGCGCGTCCCACGCCGCGCAGCACGGCCCGCACCTGCCCGCGCCGCTGCCACCGCAGCCGCCCGTCGCCGTGGCCGCGGGCGTGCACCACGGCGACAAGGCCTCCGCCCGCAGCAGCCCCGCGCTCCCAGGTACAGCGCAACCCCGCCCTGGGCCCCGGGTCTGGCGTGAGGGTGGGGCGGCACCCGGGCGGGGGCGTCCGGGGCTGAACAATTAGGCGGCGAGGCCGAGAAGTTGCGGCGGGGAAGGCGCTGCTTCGCTCGGGGCCTGCCTGGGGAGGGCAAGAGGGGGAGGCTGGTTCCTCGTGAAGACGAGCCCCAGCAGAGGGAGGGGAAGTGGGGAGGGGGCATTAGCGCCTCTGCGGCACCCCCCACCCCGAAACTTCTGCCTCCTCTCCTCCCTCGTAGAGAGAGACCTCGTCCCCAGGCCCGACTCTCCAGCACAGCAGCTAAAGTCGCCCTTCCAGCCAGTGCGCGACAAGTGAGTGCCTCCTCCTCCCTTACCACCGGGCTCGGGGAGGTGCGTTTGGGCGGTGGGGTCGAGCAGCCGCTGCCGACCGGGTGCTTTCCACCTGCCCTGCGCGGGGCCGGCGGACTCCCCAGAGCTTCTCTCCAGCCGGGAGCCGGGCGGGCGGTCCCGCGACGCCGGGTCCTTGTGTCCGTCCGCCGCCAGGGCCTGAGCATCCTTGTCTCCCTGTGTCTCCCTGCAGCTCGCTGGCCCCGCAGGAGGCAACGCCACGGATCCTAGCAGCCCTCCCGTCCGCCTGATTCTGGGTGGCCTTTCACTTTTGCGGGGGGAGGGGGGAGGAGTTCGGGAGGGAGGGGATGAGGGAGGAATGAAGACAAATATTTCAGACTGGTGTAAAGGACAAACACCACTAGGACATCGAATCCATACATCGCTTTCTGCAGAAGGGGCTCGTCCCGGCCGAGCTCGCTTCCAGGCCGCCTGGCCTCCGCCCCCTCCGCTATGGTGGCCGTCACCTTGGTCCGACTGATTATCGGTTCGGTAAATGCCTCCACGTGCTTGTGTCTTTTCCTCTTTCTTTCTTTCTGTCTCTTTATTCTTTTTCCTTCTTTCTGTACATAGAGTGATTTCAGATTGTAAATAGCGCGTCGGCAAACTTGTCTAAATCATATATTTTTGTCTAATAAACTAAGTGAAATGCCCACTGCTGCTGCTGCTGTGTGTGGCCGGGTGTCCACGGGGTGTCCCGACTCCGGAATCCTCGCAGCGCCCCGGAGTCCCGGGCAAAGGCTCCTCCGGGAGTCTCCACCGAGGAGGCCGGGGCATCTGTCTTTTGGTTGTTGAATTTGTTAATGTCACCAGGTCGGTTTCTCGTTGGCAGTTTAATTCTTTCCAACTCTTACACATTTATCTGGGCCACATCTTTCTCAGGAAATAAATGAGTTCCATCTTTGGCAGTGTATAAAACGATTTCGTGAAGTGGGCAGCAATGGGGAAAAAAATGACAAGAATCTCCAATCGTGTCCCCTGAGGAGAACCTTCGGATTTGAAATCAATCTGAGTGTTGTTGTCTCAACAGTGGGTCGTGGCTTCGGGTACTTTCGTGGGTAGAGTGAGGATGTAATGGAGTATGAAATTTTGCTTTGAATGTATTTTTTGGTTATTTGGTTAAATCAAGTGTGGGGAAATTGGAAGGTTCTTTGAAACTGACCTGATGGGTGGGCAATGATGCGGCGCTGGCATTCTCCGGGCGAGTAAGGGGTGAGGGCTCTGCCAGCGGCGCGCGTGAGAAAGACGAGGGGATTTTGGTCTTCCACGGAGGCCCCTTTAAACTCCTGCGCCCTGTGCTGGGCTTGCCAAGTGAGCCGCGGAGCTAATGATCTCCCAGCTGGCCGCGGCCGAGACTGGAGGCCGCCGGGAGCGATGGCAGTGAGCAATGCCGGATGACTCGGGCCTCCGACGGCAGGTGCGGTGGCCCAGGAGTCCCGGGATCCCCCAGGTTGGCATTGTGGCCCGAGGAGGCGCTCTCAGCGACACAGGGCGCTGGCAATTTTATGCTGAATTCATGAAAGCGGAGAAAGCAAACATTTCCAAAACAGCCAGTGAGGATGCGGGCTGCGGGGGACCCTACCGAGTGGCAGGACAGGACCTGTGACAAGGGCTTTGCCTCACACCAGGACCTTCCCTGCCGCACCCAGGCCTGGTCCCCGCCGACTTGCTCTTGAAGAGCCGCTGTCCAGGGCAGCTTGAGCTGAGGACGAGGGGGCTTTACCCCACAGGGACTCCTCTGGGAGCCTGCATTCTTCTCTAAGCCAGCCCCCAGCCCCGCCCTGTGCTTTTTGGAGGGGGAGGTCCGCCTGCCCCCAAGGCTGGAGGAGGAGTGGCGGGAGCCGTTGGCCTGGGTGAGTGTGGATGGCCCGCACGTGGGGAGCACCGGGGAGCCGGGCTGCGGAGCCAAGCAGGGCCGACCGGCTGGGGCTACCGCCGGGGTTCAGCCGCTTCCAGTCGGCAAGGACGTACTTGGGGCGCCCTCTATGGGTGAGAAACGGGATGGGGTCCTGATCGCAGGGAGATCTTGCTCCGGGGAATGGGGCAGGATTTGGGGGGGCGGCTGAACCTTGGGGTGCGAGCCTTAATTTGTGGTTGTGGGAGTTATGCTTCTGAGTGCCATTGATTCGCTTTCATGAGTTCGTGGGCCAGCTGGATGGGCAGTAGGTATTGGTGGGGAGGAAGTGGGTGCCAGGCTCTAGGCTGGCGTTTGCACTGTTCTGGGCGGGGCTTGCAAATTCAGAGAGGAGTTCCTCAACCGTTCTCGGTGCTAGGATTTCAGGGGTCACCGCAGTCCCCATTCCCCATTCCAGAGCTCCTCCCCATCCTGATGCTTGGCCAGCGAAAAGTGACCTTTTACAGAGCTTTGACCAGAGGTGCTCTGCTGCTCTGATGAGGGATTATGTTCTTGCCCCACAGATGGACCATTTGGCACCTGAAAGGCGCTGGGGGTATCCTGTTCTGGGAGATCAGACAGGGAAGCAGAGTTGTCTGCCCCTGGCTGGCCTCCACTCTGTTATTTCTCAGAATCCAATAGTACAGTCATGCAGGTATGAGCTGCTTGAACACCCCATATGTCAATTCTTTTTTTATTTCTAATAAGTACATTTGGGACCCCTGAATTCTGCCCTCCACCCCCAGATGGCTAGGCCATCATGTGCTCAGCAGCAGGGTTCCAAGCCTCAGAACCCCTGTGGCCTAGGAATCCTGAAGGGTCTGTTGTCCCCTCCTGGGGACTGAAGCTTCCCATGCAAACAAATCAGATGGCTAGTCTCAGAATTCTTTTCCTTGAGTGGAAAGCAATGAATTTTTAATGGAGCACTGAAAAGCATTTTTGTTCGTTGTGCACCATTTGTTTACATCTTAAACAGCCACCATAGCCACCCAAGTGTCTGCTTGACTTGGGTTGCTGTGCCACGGGGAGCCTGATCTTCACAGTTTCAGCCCCCAAGATACCTGGGAACCCCCTTTTCCTCTAAAACCAGAGTGGCAGTTCCTCAGGAACTTCCTAAGTGTGCAAAGGCACGTTCACAGCCCACCCTGCCCAGGAACGTTTTGGAGGGCAGAAGTTCTGTGACCAGCAAGCTCTGTGAACTTGAAAAAGGGATAAGGGTTGGAAATGTCCGTGGGATTGTTTGTGATTTGGGGCTCCTCTTCCCCTTGGAAACAGGTTCCTGGTAGAAAGGCTTTGAGTAGTCTTTTGGGTGGAAGGATAAGAAATCCAGTGGGAGACCTTCTTTCTGCTGCAGCCCAGGCCACGCAGAGGTGACAGGATGTGGTGTGAGGCAAAGCCCTTGTCACCCCCGCACTCCCAATCTAGTCTGACCTGCTGGTCTTTGAGGTCTCTGCTTCCACCGTTCTTCCTTCCCTCCTCAGGTCAATCATATTCACCAACACATTTACCTCACCTGCAATTTGAATATATCTCAGTTTTAGTGGTCTCACACTGATTAATACATGCCATGGCTCCAAGGGGCATACCTGGTGAATCATGCCCTATAAAGTTTCAGTTGGTCTTGTAGATAGGCCTCTGCTAGGGAGCTAGCAGGCCAGGGAGGGAGATGGGAGAGGAGACAGACTTCAGGGTGGCCATTTAGCCCAGGTGCCCTAGGAAGGGCACTGGCCCTCAACTCTGGCTTGGAGGGGCTGGCCGTGGCCCTTCTGTCCCAGATCCTCTCTTGGGGCAGGGACTGAGAGCCCAGACCTCCTCAGCCACTGTCTTTCCTGCCCTTCTGATGGCGAGAGCAGGCCAGAGGCTGCCTGGCTTTCCAAGCAAGGTTGGGGTGGGGCTGGGGTTGCCAGGTAGGTACCATGGATTTATGGATGCTGATTTGGAGAGATTGGAACCCCAAATAGCTGTCCTGAATCAATGTTACGGCCCAGTTTGCTAGTGAGAATGGGGTTTTGACCCTGGAGACCTGAAAATAAGGGTTAGAATGGAGGGAAGGAAGCCAAACCCAGGGGATGTTGCTGGATGAGGGTTGGCTTGCTTGCTTTGGCATACAAATCAATTGGAATTTGGAGGCCTGAGGATCTTCTGTGCACCTCCTGTGTTGCATGGGTCACATCTCCCGATCCAGCATTGTGACATGAGTTAGCTGACTTTAAAGCCTCTGAGACTGGAAAGGGGAACCTGGGGTATGTGACACTGAGTACCTGCCTTATGATCCTGCAGCTCTCCAGACTCCAGCAGCAGCCTGGGGGAGAGGCCCGCCACATCTGGTGGCCCCAGCAGGATTCTGTGGTTCCAGATCAGGAAGACAAGGTGGGGGTGGGGTGGCGGGTAGATGTGGACCCTAGGTCTCAAATCCAGGGTGGGTGAACAGGAGACAGAGCTAGGAGGTAGAGGGGGTGTGCTTTGGGGTGAGGGTAGCCCCCACCTACCTCCAGGGGTCCCCAGGGCTAAAGAGCAGGCCCTCTGGGGAAATGTTTCCTTGGCTGGGGCTGCCCACAGGAGCGTGGATGGATGGCCCCAAGTTAAGCACTGTGCAGCAGTCTGTGCCACTCAGCCTGGAAGGAGGAGCTTCGGAAGGCCTTCTCCAGCACCCCTGCCCGGCCCCTGGGGCTAATTATAGCTGCAGAGCCGGAAGGCTGTGGAAGGGCATCGCCTGGGGACTGACGGCAGCCTTTGGTGCCCTGGCTACTGGAGCTGGATATAGATCCCCTTTCCCTTCCCAACAGGGGCATCTGGCTGGCAGTGGGCCCTTCTACGGCCAGCTCGGAGGGGACGCAGGAGCCAGACAAGTGGGCCAACCGTCACAGGGCCTGGTGCCCACAATACTTTTAGAGGCGGATGAAAATGTTTGCATTTCTTTTCTAATGAAAATTAAAAAGGAACTTAAGTTGAAGAAAATGTGCTAAATTATAAGAGCAACATATTCATTTTTTATTCCAATGCGTTCACAACATTTATATTTAAACATCTGTTTTCAATGGAGATAGAGACCCACCACTCACGAAAGTCACTAAGCAGCCCAGGTGGACATGGAGGGCCCTAAAATTCAGGATTTCCCTTAAATGGGAAGTCAGAGAAGCGAGGTGGCCCTGAGCAGAGGTGGGTGGTCGGCACCTGGGTGACATTTCCATCACAGTCCCGGTCTGTGGGCCTGACTCAGGCGCCAGTGGAGGATGCGCCCCCGAGACAGTGCACGGACCCGCCCCAGCAGGTGCGCACTGAAGGGTTGGTCGGACCCTGTTCCCTCGGGCTGGGAGCAAATGGCAGCCTCTTCTGTGCTCTGCTGTTTGGCTTCTGAAGGCGCCGTGGGTGTCTCTGATCCCCTAATCCATTTATCCGGCGTCCAAGCGCAATGAGCGGGTGTACCAGGGCCGGTGGCGGCCTGGCGGCCCCAGCCAGCCCTGCCCCGCGGCGCCCACCCGAGGCCCTGTCTGCTCTGCCCCTGCCGTGCTCCGAGCGCAGAGGTTGGAATGATGTGGGGAGTGTCAGTCTTCTAAACCGAAGGGCCTTTATTCCTGTTTTCTCTACCCAACTTTGCCTTTAGCACCCGGAGGGAGCCCCCAGATTTCTCCGCTGCATTCCCGCCTGGGTGGGGCGCCTGGAGAGGCAGCTTCTGCGCGACAAGGTCCCGGGGCGCCGCTGCCCCTGACGCCCGCGACGATCCCGCTGGTCACTGGGCGTCCCCTGCGTGTCTTACCTGTTGGCTAGTTTGTCGTTGCTTAGCTCTGCTTGTTACTGAATTTTAAGCGTATGTTTAATTGCCAGGTCCTCAGATAGCTGCCTCAATGTCTGAAAATATTAAATACATCTGCGAAGCGCTGGGCAGGAGAAATTAAGGAAGTGCTGGCTGCACGGAATGCTGAAGAGATCTCACAATGAAGTGATTAACATTTTTATGAATAAAATTAATCACGCATTAACTCTGCAGCCCGGTACATCTGAGAACCAAATGCGGTCGGCAGCCCCTTTCTTAATACCCAAGAAGTTTGGAGGCCTCCCTGGCCCCCAGCGAACACTCAGCAGTTAGGAACTTAAGAGCGTTTATGAAGAGATGAGTCAATAATAGATACCTAATTTGAGGCAAAGACAACAAAACCTCCAAAAATACCACCACCACCAGCGCACACCGGGCAAAATGAAAAGGCAACCTCATTTTTTTTTTCTTTAGCAAATTCTCAATCAACACGGGCCATTCCGTTCTCGAGAGTGTCTGGACTGGACCGGAGGGCAGCGGAAGGTGCTGTGGGGATAGGCTGAGTCCCGGCGGGAGGGGCGCGCGCCTCGCCCTCCCTCCAACTCCCTGGGCCTGGCGTCCTGGGCCCTGCGCGGGGAAGGGCGGCTCGGATCGGTCGGAGGGCAGCCCTTCCGTACTCCGGAAACCCTCAGCCTCCCAGACGGTAACGTGCGATCCTCCTCCCCGGGCTGCGCCCCCTTCCTGTCCCACCTCCCGCCTCTGGGATCTGGGGATTATTCCAGCGGGCCGTACAATGGGCAGCGAAAGGACCCGAAGCGTCTCTGCAGCAGCGTTGCCATTTTGTCGGAGTTCACAGCTCATGTGCGCACAGAAGGTGGACTCAAAGCAGCCCGTCTTCCCCACTTGTGCACATTATTTTTCACCGCTGCGGCGAATCTCTCTCAGCTCCGTGAACCAATAAAACAACGGTCCCTGTTTGAGCTGATATATTAATATTTACTGAGGATTTGCAGGGTCGGGGCCAAATGTCAGCAGATTGCTGGGCAGTCCTGTGGGGAATAATTAAACAAATCTCAGAGCAGTTCAGCCTTCTACATCTTTATTAATCTTTTCCCCCTAGCCTCCTGAAAGAGGACATTGAAATAGTGCTTCTGCAACCTGAGAGAAGATTCAGATTAAGTGTAATAATAAAATCCTGTGCTGGCGATGTCTGCCTTGTACCGTCTCGACGCTTCCCTGGCAGAGGTGAATTATCATCGGTGGTTAGTAGTCTTACCTGCCCCTCTATCAAATGTATCCTGACCAGTTTGCCAAAAACAATTATACTGCTTGTGATTTGATCCATGCCCTGGCTTTGCCCACGTGGACTACTTTGCTGAGCCAGGTGGCTGCTGGCTGATTGTTCTGGAGGCCTGCCTTCTTTAACATGATTACAGCATGCACTTTAGTACAAGTTGGACAATTCTCTTTAATAAGCTTCATAATTAGTGTTGGGATGCCTCATTACAAGTCATAGCCTGTAGCAGTCCGAGGCCAAACAGCCCTCTGCAATCTGATTTATTTTTTATCAGGCAGCAGGAGCTGTCTGGAGTTTTTGTTTGTATAATGGGGACCCACATCGAGCCCCCAGTGTAAAAATACCACCAGGAAATTAATTGCTTCTGTGTGGATTCACTGCAGAAGTATCCTGTGGATCAGAATGGTATATTTTTGACTTTGTTATCATGTGGTGAGTTGTAAAAAAAAAAGAGAAAGCCAGCAATGCAAACATATCAGCATCGATACAGCCTCAGAACAGTGTAATTGAAACCATGGGGCTATAGACGAGGATGCGCAGAGAAAGTTCCAGTTTCTGCTAAGACTTCCTTTCCTCTTTCATACAGTTCTTATTTAATTGTTTATATATGTATGTATTTATTTATTGCTTCTAAGTGGAACCACCTTGTGCCAGACACGTGGCTGGAATTTCAGTTGGTTTCTGGCTGAAAGATCTGGTGCTTACAATAACATACACCCTCAAGGGAGGCTAATACCCCCACCCCCAAACCCGACATCAGGGCTGCTGGGTGAGCTCAGTGGTTAGATGTTCTCCCAACCATGCAAGGCCACTAAGAGAAGGCTCCACCCAAGGGGGCCTCCAGTGGCCCTGGTTGGACAGGCCCTGTGACTGCCTGTGTGTGTTACATGTGAGACCAAGCTGTGGGCATGCATAATTGTTATATGCTGTCTGCATTGCTCCCTGGGCTTAGACATAAATAAATGCAGAAGGCACCCTTCCTTCTCTTTCATCAGACTGCTTGATCCCTGCATTCTGGTTAGGTTGTGAATTCCTCTTCCAACTTAGAACATTTCAAGGGTATTTTTAGACTGCTTAGTCCCTGGGTGAGAATTTGTGCCTTTTTCTGTTGGTGGCACCAGGCGGTCCTTGCTGGTGACCCTCCGGACACCACCATCCTGGCTCACATTTGCGCTTCCTTCATTTGTTGACTTTTCTTGGAGGAGTTTTGTGAGATCTGCTTTCTGAATCCTCCTTTTTGAGGCCTTTTTGGGGAGAGCAGTCTGGTTTCTTTGCTCATCACTGTGTTGGCATGGAGGTTATAAACCCATCCTCAGATAACTGAGCAGACACCCCCTTATGTATGGGGAGAGGATGTGAATGCTAAATGTCACGTGATGACAGTGACATTAAAGGAAACATTTAGAATTGTGCAGGAAAGTAGCTAGGCTCTGTGGACCAAAGGACAACAGTTCGGCGCTAGAACCTATGAGGTGGGTTTGCAGAGCACCATCGGTGGGAGATTTCTGCTGGTCCCTCTTGGAATTCCACTTTCCTTAAAGGCAGCCCCTGAGCTTACAGGTGGGTGCAGGCTTTCAGGAGGAGAGGCCTGTGGACCCCTTGCTGAGTCTCGCTAGAAACAGAGGTTGATGCCCAGTAGGCACCCCATCTCTTGTCCAGGCTGGAAGCCTGGGCCACTGTGTAGGGGTCTGATGGCTAAGCTCAGGCAGCAGACAGTGGCATCATGAGGAGCTGCCAAAGTTGGTGTTGGGGTGTGTGTGCACACGCAAGACACACACACACACACACACACACACACACACACACACACGAGGATGGGAAGAGAACAGGGCCCAGAGCCACGCATCTCCCACTGGGCACCCATCCTGCCTCCCTCCCTGATACCTCTCAGTCCCCCACCCTCGAGACGCTTACAGCAGGACCCTTAGAGCAACATATTAAATTGCACATTCCTCAGGAGCCACCTTCCCAACTTCAGCCTCAGTAGGTGTTGGGTGGGGGCTAGTGATCTGCATGTGAAGCTGAGTAATTATGACTGTGGATCTCCCATGTGGATCCTGGGCTGTGTTTAATCCCTTCCTCTAAAGAATCAGCTGCTCACCTAGGGCCACACCACCCTGAACGCCCTATCTCACCTGATCCTGGAAGCTAAGCAGGGTGGCCTGATCAGTAAGTGGATGGGAGAATCAACTGCTGAAAGGCTCCTGTTGATCCTTCGGGTTCATGAACATTTGAACTGGGCCTGGATGCAATGGTTCTAAAGCCACTGAAGAATCCACATGTTTGTCTTTAATGGTGAGAATTATTCATGCTTGCCAGAAGGAGGTGAGCCTCAGGCCGGGCAGTACTCACCTCTGTCCAGGCCCTTCGGGACCACACTGGTCTGCAAAAACTGCCATGGCTGCAGAGCGGCATGAGGACAGCAGATCTTTGCTAGCATCCAACTGTATCTATGGCCAGCAGGGCATCTGTCATCTTCCAATAGTGAGGAAGGAAATAATACAAGGTTACTTGTTCCCCACGAATAGTGGGAACTTGAGTGCACGGCACTCTTTATATTTGTCACATAGCAGCAGCATTTCTGGACTCTTGAATCTCAAGACCATCTATTCCAAGGCTCCCCTCCATGTGGGATTCATTGTGCGTATAGTTAGCCTTTGCTTGCACATAACATTTTCCTTTTTTACTATTCATGAAGTCGAGTATTCAAAAAGCAGATGATGGTTGCCCAAGTCGTAGCTGCGTGGATGCATGGGTGAGAGTTCCCTCCCAAGCACAGGCAGGCCGTGCTGTGGCTGGAGGGCTGTGTGTGCAGTTTCTCACTGCAGTCCAGCAGACAGCTGAGCACTAACCATGCTGGTCTCCACCGGAGGGGATGCCCTCAGGGAGAAGCAAGAGTGTGGGAATATCATTGAATCCCCTGCACTTACTTTCTCATTGTCCTGCCCCACTCCACCGCAACAACATTGAAAATAAAGATAGAAAAGAATTCCTTAGCTAAGTTTGAAAGCAGCCTTATCTTCAGGGACTGACGTTCATTTTCTTTTGGGAAATACTTCCTGTTTTTAAGAAGGAAGTTTTGTTTTTTAATTATAAGACCCCAAACCTTTTTGGACATCAAATATGTACGAAAAACAAACAACATTTTGATAAGCTAAGTATAAATGAATCAGAAACATATGGCTTTGATGGTCCTTAAACAGCTGTCTTTAAACCCCAAATATTTTTAGTTGTAGGTGTTCAAGTGTGCAATTGGGTGCAGCCAGCCATAATTTTAAGGGGATGAATTTAATGCACATATTTTCTGGTATATTCATAATTACAAGAGTCAGTAGTTCATTTTAACTAGCTTTTGATGTGCAAGAATCCCTCTGAGGCTTCCCAAATCATTCCTCAGTGTCTTTTCAGAAGGGCACATCCTCCCACAGTACCCCAACTTCCTCACCTGGAGCATCTCATTTTGTGCCAAGTCTTTAATTCATCTATTTCAGGAGGTACTAGACTTATAAAAAAGGCCCCCTTCAAGTTAGGAATATGTTAGTCTGGGAAAGAGAGGTGAGAAAGCATCAGGGCTGGTATCTTAGGGCCACTGTCCTGCAGCATTCAGATAGAGGGAACGCTTTCTGCAAATTCCACTCCTGGATGGAATTTTACTGAGGCACTTTTCATTTTCAGCCAAAACTCAGTGCTGGGGCCATGTGTTACTGCAAAAGCAATTGGTACTCTGGGTAGTTAGATTGTATCTTACCATTTACCATTATGCATCCATCAGGAGAAGACCAAATGCCTCCCCATGTGTACACACACAGAGTCGGCCGAGGAGAACACAGTGCACTTGAAATGAGAACCCACGGATAGGAATGTGACTATCTTGGACCTGATTCTGCTGGTGGTAATTCCTAATGTTTCAGGAGCAATTGTTGGAGGTGCCAGGCACTGTTTGCAGTTTACACGTGGTAGCAGACTGGATCCCACAAAGACGTGATGAGATCTCCTTCATTTTAGGAGCAGGGGCTGGGACAAGGGCTCATGCGGGAGACAAGGGCTCATGCGGAGGCCCAGGGCTCTACCTGCCCTCTGCTACCTGGACACCACCTCTCCACTAGACAGGAGGGGTCTGGGCTCCTTCTGTGACTTCCCTGCCTCACTAACAGTGGGGCTGTCTTTTTGAGGTTTTAGGTAAGGAGGAGCTCCTTTATTTTGGCAACTCACATGATGTGTGCCATCATCTGGTAGAATTTCCCTGTTCCGTGATGGACTTATGTCACCCTCAGAGCCCTGGGGACTGAGCTCGTCCATCCAAAGCCAACATATTTTAAAATCTCACTACTTTTCTGTCCTTACTAGGCAGTGGTATTTTTTCCTTAATGATCTATTTTTATGCTCAGATAGGACAAACTGGCATGTCATTTCTCGCATCTGCCTGTGGGAAGAAATCATTTGTTTTCCATGGACACTGCCATTGGAGTTCAAGGTGTCCATAGTCCTGAGAACACGTGGTTGTTCCATCTTTTGGTTCTGCGGGTCTGCCTTCCACCCAGAGCAAAGGCCCCCTTGTCCTCTGTGCCCCTCGCCTGCCGTGTCCTTGCCTCTTTCCCCTGGAATCCCCTGGCTCTGTGCATGTTAGGAAGGGCATCCTGGAGGTGTGTCTGCTGGGTCACAAGGTCACGTTGGAGCCGCAGGTAAGAATGCCTGGTGGCGTGGGCGCCTGTCTGCTGCTGAGAGGCAGTAATGGGCAGCCTGCCCTGGAGGGTATCACATACCCTCACCACTGCATTTCCATCTGTGATGTGAGGGATCAGCCAACCTCTCTAGCAGGTGCCCCAGTCTCAGCTGTGTGTGGTCCAGCCTGTGAAGTGTGCGTGTATGTGCACATGTGAGGTATGTGTGCATGTGTACGTATGGGGGGTGTTTGTTTGTGTACATGTATGGGGATGTGCGTGTGCATGGGTGTGTGCATGTGAGGTGTGTGTGCACATATGGGGGTGTTTGTGTATGTGTGCATGTGTGGGGGTATGCATATGTGTGTGCACATGAGGGGGTGTTTTTGCACATGTGTGCATGTGGGGTGTGTGTGTGCGCAGTGGGGGTGTGTGCACATGTGGGCATCTGTGTGTGTGTGCATGTGTAGGGGTGTGCATATGTGCATCTGATGAGGGGTTGGTGGGGAGGTGCAGATGAGGAAGAAAGTCCCGTGCTGCTCATAAGTCCAGCATGCTGCTGCCTCAATGACCTGAGCCCACGCAATGTTCATCCCTCCTCAGCTGCTGAGCTGTGTTTACCTGGAAGCCTGCTGACATTGCATTTCCCAAACCTTTGTCCCTTACCCTTGGGCTCATGGACCTTGGGAGGCACAGAACCCTCGGGTTACAGGTGGAAGAATAAATCCTACCATGCAAAGGGAACTTTTAAGGACCCACAGTTTCTGTCCACAGATAGTGAGAAGGAAGAAGTTTCCAGCTGGGACCACAGTGGCCAGTGTGAGTAATGGTGGGCCTGGGATGAGGCTGTGTGAGACCCGGCTGGTGTTAGCACATCCCAGGAGATTCCAGGAGGGTGAAGACACATGCATTAGGACAGGGCGACAGAGGCAGGGCAGTCATGGGTGACTCCGTGCAGATCTGTGTGGCCTGCTGGCCTACAGGGGCTCCCTGCTTGCTCCAGCCTCAACTGCTGTCCCTGCTTCCGCTGCCTCCTCTCCTGGGGTAAGACTGCATCCCCCAAGGCTGGCGGGACCCGGCAGATGGTGTCTGCTACAGTTAGAACTGGGCTGCTTGGTGGCCGGGCCATGAGGTTTGCTGTGCGCATGCTTACTCCACCACGGCCGGGGGCCAGACCCAGGCAGCACCACCTCTGGGTCCTCTGCATGCAAATGACTCCATTTTCCTGAGCAGAGAGTCCAGGACTTTCTGACTCAGATTTTACAAGGACGTGCTGGGTCTCACTTGGCTAATAGTCAACTGCTTTGATTCTGGATCAATCCCGGGCTCCATAACCATTTGGAGATATTTGCCAGAGCTGACCTATGACCCAGCCTTCAGCTGTTGTGCATTCCCTGAGTGGAGACCTCTGGGGTGGGGCCTTTCTGCACATCAGCTGGCCAGGGTCATGTGGAGATTCCCCTGGGTGGCGGCACCTCAAGGGCTCCTTGTTTTCCTCCATCACATGTAGTTGCTTATTGCCTGGATGGCCGAGAGATGGCTTTGTGCCCCTCCGTGTCCAGGATCTGCCACCTGCACCTAAACTCTTAATTTGGGTGGAGGGCAGGTAGTCATGGGGGAGATGGAATGTTAGCAGCGAGTTCCAAGTTCCTGGACTTACAGGTGGCATGGAGGTCCCATGTGAGCTGGTGTGGCCAAGAGGCTGGGCTAAGTGAGAGGCGGGTGGACTCCGTGAGTCAGCAGCCTCCTTCCTCAGTGGTCCTCCTCTACCTTGTGTGGCTGCCACAGGCTCCATGGGCTGTGCATGCCCTGCTCCCCACCTCAGGCCTTCTCAAGGGCTTCTCCTTCTGGTCCCATTGCAAAAGCCCTCTAAGGGGATTTCTCTGCATTTTAAGTATGAGCGCATGTCTCTGGAGGCAACGCTGGCTAGTTGCAGTCCAGAAGGACTGAGTTCTTCCATTTTGTCAGCACATGTGGAGCGTCCTGTGGTATCTTTCCAAGAGCCTGGAGTGGGAGAGCCTTTTTCTACTGGTGGGGAAACATATTCAATACAATTTGTCACTTGCCTTTTGCCCCTTACCCATCATGAGAACCTAAGTCCTGAGTGACTGCTGTTCCCCAGGCCTGGGAGGGAGGGCCCTGGGGGTGTCCACAGCGATGCAGGCTTCCTATGGGCTGCAGGAGTGCTCCTTCTTTTTATCAGATGAAATTCTGAAAATAAGAACAACTGGGGACTCTGTTCTTCTACGTTGGGTTTCAGATCCCTCTGGTTAACACCATCGGTGAAAACAATTAACCTCTGTGTATTTCAGGATACAGGCAGGACCTTGTAGGAATCTTATTTAATTATGTGCTATATTAATGTTATATTGATTATGTTATTGCCTGTAAATCCAGTTGCTTAATAAAGCTGCAGTCATTTTGCAATAAAGTTGTGTTTGCAGTCAATTAACGGGTGTCTGGGGGCAGACAGATATTTTCAGGGGGTGTTGGCGCTAAGAAAAGTCTTCCTAGGGCTGAGAACCTTAGGAACTGACAGAGCAAATCAGATACTTAGGCACATGTCGGAATGTGTGTTTGTGTACCCCACTGCACTTATTTTTAGCACATGGATCTGGGTACTTAGGAACGGCTTCTGCCCGGCACTGCAGCAGCAGCTGTCC
This sequence comes from Manis javanica, assembly GCF_040802235.1. Classification (NCBI taxonomy): domain Eukaryota; kingdom Metazoa; phylum Chordata; class Mammalia; order Pholidota; family Manidae; genus Manis; species Manis javanica. The sequence continues at coordinate 149,015,144 of NC_133156.1, read as the reverse complement.
ATGACAGAATAATGTTTGATTTAAAAAATACAAGTAAACGATAAGTGCCAATATTGGGACCATGTGAAGGCAAGGGAACAAAGCATAGTTTCATTGCTGATCATGTTAACATCCGAGTCAGAGGAGCACACTCACCGTCCAGAGGAAATGCCGTCACCCCTCTGAAGACCACATCTGCCACTAATATTGCTCGGCATGGGGCCTGACTTTTATCTCTCCACCAAAATCTCATGTCATGATTTTCACATCTGATGCTAAATTCAGGTCACTACAAAATGAGTACAACTCTTTCTTGTTCTCCCGTCTCTTGTGATGTGTCCAAGATGTGTGCCCTAATAGCAGAACGTGCAACAAATATTAACATGTTATGTGCACATTTTTAACAGTACACCATAGCAAATGGAAAATAAGCCAGGCCCCAGCTCAGATAGGTGGTGGACCCTTCCCATAAATGAACGTGACAGGTCAGTCACGTAAGAACAGTTTCCTTTGGGGATGGGGCCAGCAGCCCTCTCACAGTAGTGTGTACTTGCTGGTAAGGATGATGGCTCAGATGTATAATTGCATGGCCAAATGGATGATTTATAACATGGGGAGCATGATGGCCTTCCATCTCAGCAGGGTCCCTATAGGACCTAAGCTCTGGGGGGCTAAGGCTGCCTGTCTCCAGCTCTGGGAGTTAGCTCTTGCCAGAGGCAAATAACAAAGTAAAACATAGCGTTTCCTCCACGTTTCTGATGTGACAAGCATCTCACTGTTACCTCCTGTGGCCCCAGCTCTGCAGTTGTGGCCCACCCCACCTGTAACTGCACTGAGTTGTCCCTGGGGCTCCATGGCGGGGCCACCCAGGCGTTATGAGCTTCTTGGCCTATGGATTTACTGGCTTCATCACTGTCTTCCACGTGCCGATTCACGACAGAGCTTGGGGATGTCCCTGTTGGAGAAAGACTGTCTCCTCGGCTTCTCTCCTTGGGGCTGAGAACCAGCCCACTGTGTGATGGCTGGTGGGCTTTCAAGGTGTAATGAGGATGTGGGGACAGGCTGGCCTGTGCTTGTAGGGTGGCAGCGTGGGCCTCACAGCCCAAAGAGGCAGTACTCAAATGTATTTGGACTTGATCCCTGGACTCATCTTTGGCCCACTGAAAATCAAATGCTTCTAAGTTCCACTTGCTACGCAATTACTCCCATTACTATTAGGATCACAATTAGTCATTGTAGAGAGGTGCTGATCCACATTTCCTTACCACTGGCATGTGAGTCAAAATCAAATTAAAATGAATTCATCCTGACGTCATGGTTCCTGGGCAGGGGCTGGAAAGGACTTGTGTGGAGCAGGGAAGAACAGGCCAAAGGGGACTGGGTGGGAGGCACCTTCTGGGACCTCCACTGCCTACACAGGGCCTCTGTCCTCACTGCACTTTGGAGGCCTGCACTTTGTCATGTTTGACCATCTCTGAGAAGGAAAACAGAAGCTTACAAAGCCCGTGCCTAAGTAAGGTGGGCGTGTCTGGTCACTGCCAAAGATGAGAAGGGGCGACTCCACCGCGCCCAGCTTCCTGAAAGCCTGTCAAGAGTTGGCAGAGGCTGGCATGTACTCCATGGACCGTTCTCCTGGCCAGGAGCTCCTGGCAGCCCATAGGGGCAGGGTAAGAAAGGACAGCCACCACCCCTCCCACCATGAACGACGGTGCTCCAGACACAGGTGCAAACCTGGCCACTCAGGGACCTCGTGTCTGCCCGCCAGCATCAGGCCAGCCAGGGAACAGAGGGGCTGCTGATTTTGCTAAAGAAGAGAAAATGTTCTTTGGGGTCTGAGTTCCTCTTTAGGTCTCCCTTGGCATAATTGTTGCCCTTGTCTTTTCTTCTCAGCCAGACTGTGCCTGGTCTGCACCGAGCAGCAGGAGCTGGCATCTCTGTGCCAGTTGCACAGATCACTGGGTCAGTGCTGTGAATCAGGCCAGGGCCAGTGCACGCATTTCCCTGGGCTGATGAGGGGAATGAATTGGGTTCTGCGTATTGTGCCAGCAGGGACGGGCTCACCCAAGGGTGCAGTGGGGAGGCCCTCTGAGAGGCAGGGATGTCCAGGTGATGACCAAAGCCAGGAGTCCCCCTGCCATGAGCGTCCGTTTGTCTAAATTGTACAACTTGTATATTAAGGGTGTTTCTGGAAGCTTCTTGGCAAAGTGTGCCTGCAAGCTGAGCCCACCTCACCACTGATAGTGCATGAGGCTGCTTCCGCATGGATGCTGCTGAGGAATTGCTTCCTTCTGCTCCACTCACTGGCCCAGAGGTCATCAACAGGGGTGAGGGTGGCTTTCCTCTCCCCGATCCCAGCAACATTTTCCAGTGCCTGCTGTCCTTGGGGTCATGTTAGGCTGCTGGCATCTAGTGGGTGGGGCCAGGGACACCACTTAGCACCCTGCAGTGCATGGGATGGACCCCTCCCTGCATGCCCAATGAAGAGCCATCCAGCCCGAGTTGTCAGCGGGGCTGGGTGGAGAAGGCCGGTCTCCACGCGTATACTCTCTCTCTCCTGCCCCTGCCTCTGATCCACACAGGCCTGGGCTCAAGCCTCAGGCCCGGGAGGTGAAGGGGGCATCTAGCACAGGTCTCCGGGCCTCTGGCTTGGCAATCTGGAGAGTGGATGCACAGGACCACGTGCCTTCTGCTCCCCAAAGTGTCCTGACACTGGAGGAGTGGCCAGTGGGCTTTGGTCATCTCCCTCCTGGCAAAGCAGGACGGGGATGAGAAGAGCTGCAGTCCTGGACGCCCCCAGCCCTGCAAGGCCACGTGCTCCGGCTCGGGACAGCCCCGCCTCTGGACCGACTGGGGACAGCAGTCACCGAAGGGAGGCTCAGTGCAGCTCTGAAACTCCAGCGGCCCTGGCCCCATCCTGTCGCCTGCCTCCATCCCCTCTCTGCCTCCTCCCTCCTCCTTTGTCAACTCCAGTCACACGGTTCCCAGGAAATCCGTTTGGCTTTCCTTGTGGAATGTGATATGCATGTCCAGACATCACTCATCCGGATTCTAGGGTAGAACTCTGTGATACCCTGTACTGGAAGACCTGCTTAGTAATCAGATCACTGCCAGACACGAGACAGAGCCCTCTGCAGACCGTGTATGTCTGGGCCTCAGTTTACCCAGCTGAGAGCCTGCATTTCCTCCTGGCTCCACATCTGTATTGTTCAGATTTCCAAAAGGGTTGGTGGCTGCCATGCACTGTGTGGTTCTGGTGAGAGACACTGAGTGGACAGCTTGAAAGGAAAGAGAGGCATTGATCCTGAGTGCATAAGGCACGATCTCCGAGTAGACCCCAGTGCCCAGACGTCCGCAATCACAAGGGAACAGAAACCCTCTAAGTCGGATCTGATACACTGAGCCTTCTGATCAGCAGCACGCAGTGACTGGTGTGTAGACCAAGGGGTCCTCGAACCCCCCTGCAGAGAGCAAAGCCCTCAGCACCCCCTTACTTCCCCAGGAAGGATGCAGGCTGCCATATTCAATTGAATGTGAATTAGATCTAGTTCTGGTTTGGTTGAAGATTGAAATGGGTTTTGTTTTATCTTCAGGAAAATTTAGAAAGAAGAAAATCAAGGAGTTGAGCGTATGCACAGAGTGAGTTTGGAAGTAAGGGTGACAGCCTGACTGGGCAGAGGCCGCATTCTGCCTTCTCTTCCCTACTTAGAGTTAATAGGTGAAAAGCAAAACTTTCACAACACACTGTCCCTCCAGAGCCCAGAGTGAGGGTGTGGCACGTGATGCTGAGCTCTTGGGCAGGGCCAGATGGCTGCTGTGCTCATTAGAGCAGTGACTGCCAGGGCCCAAGACGTCCACAAAGTCATCTGCATTTTTAGAAAGGCAGAGTTGATCAGCTGCCATCCTCTCCCTAGGAAGCACGTTGGAAAGGCTCTTTGATTCCCAAACCATACAGAATGCAGGGAGGAAACCCAATCGCGTAGCTGGGCTGAGGGGCTGAGGACCTGCCCCGCTTTATGGAATGCCAACTGCTGCATCACAATCACAGGAGGTAAAAAAAACGTGTCTGTAAAGCAAACCGCCAGAAAAGGATGCAAGCATCAACCAATGGAGGTCTAGAACATTCAGAGAGCATGCAAGCTCATACTTTAGGACTGTGAGATTGGTGTGCTTATATGGAAAGTTACAGGGTGTCTGGGGTCATGAGCAGCAGCCCGAGCCATGAGCACATTGGGGAGCTCCCTGGGACCCTTCCAATGCAAACCGGGCAGTGGGACAGGTGCAGCCTTCTGTCATGGGAACGTGAGCCTCCAGGGAGCCTGGAGAGTTGGGTGACCCCACTCCCAGAAGCAACCTGGAGTGCCAGTGACACGGCTTCAGAGGGCTTTCAGGGGGGCCCAGGGACACCTCTGAAATGGACATGTTGTTTATTGCTTCCTGCCTTGCAAGGGAAGCAAGCTCAGAATGAATTCATGTAAAGTGGTGATCGTCAGAGCGTTTCTGCATAGCCTCCCAGGCCGAGGACTGAGCATGTTCTGGGATCAGTCTTACTTGCTGCATAGACAGAACACACATTAATGGTTGGGCTTTCTTCCTGACAGCCCAAATGGCACACTTCCAGTGAGAAGTGTTCTATTTTTGCATTTTGCATTTCAGTAAAAAAAATACTCGATTTGAGGGGTTGTTTTAAGAGCAAAATGACTAACTTCAGATGCCTAATTTGGTAGGTTGGCGATCACAACTGCAGAGTTAATGGGATGGAGCTGGAACACTCAGCTGTCCTGAGCAAAGAAAGGCCTCTGAACCTGCATGTCCATTGTTCAGGGTGTCAATGGGGCCACTCCTGGGCAGTAGGCCCCTGAGTTTCATCAGTGTTAAGACCTAGGGGAGCAGGTGCGGTCTGGACAGAAGCTCTGTCATCTCAGAGCAACTGAGCTTTCTAAACCCAGAAGAGATGCGGGCTTCCCTGGGTACCATGAAGGGAGGGACACCCTGACCTCACCTCTGACCTCGGGCTCTGCAGCTTGGCTTGTTCTTAATCCTGCAGAAACCACCTTTCCCCCAAGGCAAGCACACTAATTGAGACTTTCAACCCCAGAACAATCGCATTTTTTCTGTTTACAATTTTTTTTTTTTGTTAAGAAAAAGCAGATGGGAAAAGAGTAAGAAGTGTAAGGAAGAAGAGGGTAGGGAAGAGCAAGGATAGGGGAGGGCAGAGGGAATGTTAAGAGGCGGACGTTCTTTGGAGTTCTGGGAGAGATTTGCGTTGGCCACTCTATTTGTGAGTGTGAAGCATGGAATCAGCTGAAAGGTCTCAAAGGAAAAGAGTAGTTACATGCATCTGGATCTACCCACCCAGAGGAAAAAGGTAGAGGTGTTGAAAAGCACACTTCAAACAAAAATTTAACAATATGAGCTTGTTTATGTCTTAATGCAAAGAAACAAAAGACAGATACTGACTGTATTTGTAACTGAGTGAAATAGTCGACCTCTCTGCCTCCAGAACTGTGTTGGTCTCCTCTGCTGCCCAAGCCTTTGGGCCTAAAGGAAAAAAGGAAAAGGGCTCTTCTCAGCCCTGCAGCCTGGCACACAGTCTGCTTGGTCATCAGAAGAGTTTCACTTACAGTGTGAAATTCAGCAAATAGCCCCTTACCTGAGTAGCCTCCCCCAGGAGACAGGGAGATGTGTGTGACAATAATGACAGCCCTGGCAGACGTGTGGGAACATCGTGAGTGGGCCTAGGCAGCTGAGAGTCCGCCACCCAAGGACACGGCGTGTCTCAGCTCCCCTGGGACCCTTGTTGGCACCCAGACGTCTGCACCCTGAGGTCACCGTGCCACCTGCTCCTCCCCCTGCTCTCCCCTCCCCTGCATAAAAGAAGCTGTCAATCAACCCGGAGCTGAGACGATGCTTCAGGACATGAGTCCGCCATCCTCTCTGTCTGCTGACTTTCTGAATAAAGTCACTTTCCTGGTCCCAACACCTTGTCCTGGACTTACTGGCATGTTGTGTGGTGAGTGGCATGAGCCTGGACTCAATGACATAGTTACGATTTGATACCAATCCTGGAAAAATATATATATAGCCACATTCCTTTGTTTATCCATATATCCACAGGAAAGAGCCTGGACAGAAATTCACAAACACATTAATTGGTGGTAAATTGTTGATTTGTTTCTTCTTTACACTTATATGATTTTCTGATATCTTTTTAATGAGAAAGAAGGTTCTGTAATCAGAAAAAAATGTAATGATGCCATTATCTTTAGAATGAATTCCACTTCAAGTTATAAATTAATCAGAATAACTGTTTCTGAGATCAATGCTTGGACTCAGAATGTCCTTCAACATCAGACAAGACTCTTGTGTTCTTCTAGCCCACGAAGGCAGGCACAGAATGAATGTGGAGTTCACAGGTGGGCCAGCTCACATGGTGTGTGAGTCACAACCCCACTGACACGTGGGAAAGAGAATAAAGAGCTCCATATTCCAGGCACCACCCGGAGGTGAAAAGCCAACTCTCACGAATACAGGTGGGCCTGCGGCCCCACCCTGAGCACGTCTTGTCATGGCTGCACGAAGCCCCTGTGTGTTCTTGTCCACCTGCACAGGGGTCCCCCAGCAGCAGCGGTGAGGCCCCCACTGCTCCCACACCACCATGGGGTCAGCAGGCTTATGTCTCAGGTAAAAGCCCTAAGGGGCAGGCCTCTGTCTCTAAACATAAGCTTTCAAAAATTAATGTCTTGGTTGTGAAATGGATTTTTAAAAAAAGTTTAGCAGAAAAGTGAGAGGCACAGTATCTTCAGGAGCCTGGATAGAACTTCTTGCCCATGTTCATGTAACAGCTCTGTCCCTTCTGGCAGGAGCACCAGGGATGCTGCAGAGGCCCAGGACACCACCAGGGCTGCTTGGCAAAGGCTGGCTCCGCTCTGCGGTAAACCCCCCGGGGCCGAACCACACCTCTGCCGACTCCTCTAGGGGTCATGTTTCTTTTCAATTTTTTTACTTTATTTAAGTGTCATTGATACACAATCTTATGAAAGTTTCACATGCACAACATTGTGGTTTCAACATTTACCCATATCATCGAGTCCCTCCACCTCCCCACTGCAGTCACTGTCATCAGTGTAGTGAGATGCTGTGGAGTCACTGCTTGTCTTCTCCGGGCTGTACTGCCTTCCTGGAGACCTACCTATACTGTGAGGTTAATTATAGCACCCCTCAATCCCCTTCTCCCTCCCTCACCACCCACCCTCCTCCACCCCTCCCCTTTGGAAACCGCCAGTCCCTTCTTGGAATCTGTGAGTCTGCTGCTGTTTTGTTCCTTCAGTTTTGCTTGTTGTTATACTCCACAAATGAGGGAAATCATTTCATACTTGTCTTTCTCTGCCTGGCTTATTTCATTGCACATAACACCCTCTAGCTCCATCCATGCTGTTGTAAATGGTAGGATTTGTTTTCTTTTTATGGCTGAATAATATTCTGTTGTGTATATGTACCACAATTTCTGTATCCATTCATCTACTGATGAATACTTAGGTTGCTTCCACATCTTGGCAATTGTAAATAGTGCTGTGATAAACATAGGGGTGCATCTGTCTTTTTGAATCAGGGGACCTTGTTTTCTTTGGGTAAATTCTTAGGAGCGGAATTCCTGGGTCAAATGGTATTTCTATTTTTAGTTTTTTGAGGCACCTCCATATTGCTTTCTGCCATGATTGAGCCAATTTACAGTCCCATCAACAGTGTAGGAGGGTTCTAGGGATCATGTTTGATGACCGATTCTAACTTCTGTTTTCCAAATGTGTCTTCGCCATGCCTCCCATGTTAGCTCATTCTGCAAGTCCTTTTCTGTCAAATTCTCTTAAAGATTGGCACTTGTTGTTACTTTTTACTCAACAATGACAACAGCAGAGGAGAGCTGCATGGCACCGTAGAAAGTGCCCTGACACAGGGTTTGAGCCCAGGCTCAGTTCCCGCTTCCATCCCCGATTAGCTGGGCAGCTGGGTGATTGCCTGTCACCTCTGTGGATGTCATTTAGTGTAGGCTGGCATCAAACTTATTTTCCTTTCACAAGTACAAAACACAGACTGATCTGTTGCACAGAAATACAAATGTGCACAGTACACATATACGCATATGTTCACACGCACAGATCTAACTGAAAAAAGGCTTCATGACAATACACTTACCACAGCCTGGGCTGCACACTCTGGTCATTTTATTCTGTTTGAATTTTAGAGGCTGGTCAAAACCTAGCATGGAATGACCTGCATCCTGGCAAACACCTTGGAGGGGGCCTCTTCCAAAATGCAAGATGCAGCTGGGTCAAAGGCTGCAGCAAGTGTGCCAGTCAGCAAGTGTGCCAGTCAGCAAGTGTGCCAGTCAGCTCCTTTTCCATGAGCCGCAGCCACGATGCTGAGGACTATAACTGCCCCGGGATACAGTCCTCTGGAGAGGGGCTCTGGGCTTGGTGAGAGGCCCAGGGCCTGCCGTCCACCTGCTCAGACTCCTTGGCTGGAGTAGGAAACCAGCTGTCCTCTCGAGGCCACCAGAAGCCACGGCAGTTCCAGGGGTCACACACCTGTGACTTCAACCTTCAAGGAAGACAGACGACTCTGGGGCAACTTGGGGGTCATGTTCCGGTCTCCTTAGGGCACCTTGCCCACCTCATGATCTTACATGACATCTGTGTGCAGATGACCCCAGATTTTTGCTCCATGTGTGTGTCTAATGGGCATAGCAAAACTGGCAGGTCCAAAGGGAGTCCCTGACCTCTTTTGCCTGGAACCTGTCACGCACCCTCTCTTCGCTTTCAAGGTGAGCAGGACCACCCCTCACCCAGGAGCTCAGGCTCCAACCCAGTGGTGCTCTTTCCATCTCCTAGCTGCCTGTCCCAAGCCCTGCCAGCACCTCTCCCCCTCCCACCACTGCTGACCCTCCTCCAGCTACCACCCTGGGCCCAGCTCCCGTATGCCCTTACCTCCCTCCTAGAGATGCTGTCTCAGTGTGCAGGCAGTCAGGTAGGGCTTTGAAACGTGTCCATCATGCCAGCTATTCTCATCTTTACATGCTGCCAGGGACTGTCCTTTACCCAGAGCAAAACAAAACACACACCACACATGCACTTTTCACTTTGGTTTATAAGGAAGAGCATGAAGGGACCATTTCATAATGGAAGAAAAACCAGCCCTTTTTGGCAGTAACTGGCCAAACCTTAATGCATTCTTGGGTGTGATGCCTAATATTTGGGACACAGGATTCTGTGTCCAGGAAGAGTTGTGAGCACTTTATGTGCATCATCACGGCCACCTCAATGCCCCTCTTGTCCCACTCAATAGGGGAGGACACCAAGCTGGAGAGAGGCTAGGTGACTGGCCTGGTGACAGCTATATCTGGTGGAATCAAGTGTCGAGCTGCTGCAGCCCAGGTTCCTGGGGAGCAAACAGAAGCTCGTAGGAAGAGCGGCAGGGCGAGCGTCAGGGAGCTTGGAGCTCAGAAGGGTGCTCATGGGGATGGGGTGACATGCACAGCTTTTGCTGCAACCAGGGGTGGATCCTGAGGAGAGGGTGTGACCGTGGGTGAAGTGCCCTCAGCCGGGCTGTCTGGGCAGGAGCAGTGACTGGGGCATGTCCTCTGGTCTGGCCCTATGTCTGAGCTACACATCACCCTGTCCACCGGGGATGTCATGCCACAGCCCAGGCCTCTGCTAACCCTGGCACTGAGCATGTGTGTCGGCATTAGCGAGGACAAGGGCCTGGAGTTTGAAGAGCACCCGCGGCTCACTGAGCTTTCCCAGGGCGCTCCCACGTCTGCCCCAGGTGGGTCTGGGCTTCTGTACATAAAGTCAGGGCCCATTTCTTCAGAGTGCCCAGATGGCACACACGCCTTCTTGCATTATCAACAGAAAGAACTTGACTCTTTTCCTGGGGAGGTAAAGGATTATAAGGAGAGTTGAAAGGTGGGATTGGTCACCGGGGTAAAGCAGCCCCTGCCGGAGGAAATGGTCCCTCAGCTGGGGAGGTGGACGGGATTTCCTGTGGACATGCCCAGCTTCCATGGCAGTCATGTTACCTGATTCCCGGGGAGGGAAGAGGGTGGCTTGAGAGGTTAGAAGGAGCAAAGAAAACCCATGTCTCCATCCTGAATGTCGTTGTTGCATTGACAACATTCTGCTTTGATGTGAGAAAACTTCATGCACTTGTGTCCATGGCAGTCCTCCAGAATTCACTTATTTTTCTTCCCCTAATGGGAAGATCATGATTACTTAGCTGACTGAACACACTTTTATGAAATTGGGTTCTCTGTAGCTCTAAATGTGTAACTGTGGCAGCTCGCCACAAAAGAAGTGCAGACGGAAAAGCCACCCCTGGAAAGCAGTGTCTGTGAAGCCCCGTGTGCCCCCGGGACGGGGGTGCATGAGGCCGGGGCGTGCTCAGCCCTCCTCACGCATCCTGGGTTCTGGGCCATTTACTCTCATGAGGGGGCAGGTGCTCAGTCTGGGACTTTTCTGGAATTTCCACGCTGGGCTCAGGGTGCCGTTGTGGAGAGAAGTAGGACAGGATTTTGTCTTCTAGCTGTGTTTTCATGGCAAGAACTCAGTTTTATTGACTTTTATTTGAAATATTTTGGGGAAGCAGATGGCGAGTCAGGGGACTAAGGCTTCCTCCCTCTGGCTGCCCTGGAGATGGACACCTCGCGAAGCCAGAGGATATGCTCCACATGTGGGCCACTTGGCTCTGGGAGAGGTGCTGCTAACAGCCTGGCTGCCAGGGCCCTTCTCCTTCATTCTCAGTCCTGGGCCTGGCCCGGCCTGTGGCCACTTCCTACCATGACTCTGCTGCAGCGTCCATCTGTGCTTGGACGGTTTCTAAGACAGAGGAAAAGAAGCCTTTGTTGGGAATTAATTATTTTTTCTCAACATCCTGAACAACTCTTTTTTCCTCAGAAATGTGCATTCACATTGTCAAAAAGCAGCCCTGAGTTGTTTCTGCTGAAGTTTTCTTTTTGGAAATATTTTGTCCTGACTCTACTATTGCATTTACGCAGATCACAACCAGCAGCCCCCGAGCCTCTTGGCTTGTTTCTCTCCCTCTGCGAGCCAGAGGCCCCATCCTCCACACCGAGGCCAGCACCGACCAGGGCACGGTCCTGTCTCCGGCATGGAGGATGAGCACTCAGATGATACGCACATGCGGGGACGGTGAGGGTGTGAGTTGCACGGAATCCTGTGTTAGGAGATGGTTCAGCCAGATTCTTTTAGAGCCTGAAGGGGTGGCATTTTCTGAAAAACTCTGTAAAGGACATGAAGTTGAAGCAGTCAACACAGTCATCACAGTTAAAGATCAGGCTGTGGGCCCGGCTTCCACCTAAACGCACGCCGTTAAGCCAGATGTCAAAAGGCCTGAAGCATACCGTTGCTCCGGCTCATTTCCTTATCCCCAGCTCTTTCCAAAAACAGTCTCAGAGGCGTATAGTAAAGGCGACCTACTGAAAGGCCTACTGAAGTGTGCATTCTACATCAGGAAGGTGAGAGGCGTGCATTGGTATGCACCTTTCATGCAGGGACGATAACCAGCCCCAAGTTGGAAGTGGGACAGGTGACAGGGCCTACCCCTCCAACAGATGCGGGCCAAATACTGTTACAGGCGGTACTCTGAGCCAGGGGATGAGGACAGAAAGATGGAAGGCCTCAATTGTCTGGGATTCATTTTGACTGTCTGCATTTCCCCCAAAGGTAAAGCTGACTGTGCCTAACCACACTGATGAGATATTGTGCAGACGAGAATTCTACCCCGAAGATCAGGGAAGGTATTTTTCCCCTAAACTGTGACCATAGATATTCCTAATCACCTCAGCCATGGGAGCACTCCAATAGCACACCCACCAGACATGTGACCATGAGGGCTGGGGTCAGGGCACGCTTCGCATTGGCCCAAATACATACACATGTCAGAGAACATGGCCACTATTTAGGGCATATGCCAAGATTTGTATAATTAAAATAATTTAAAAAGACTGTGGACTTTGGGTGGTGTGTCCACATAGGTCCACCAACTGTAACAGATGTGCCTTCTGGTGCAGGTGTTGATGGTGGGGAGGCTGTGTGTGGGGCGGGGTGCGTGAGGCCCCCCTGCACCCACGGGGACGCTGCACATGGGGCGGGGTGTATGAGGACTCTCCGCACTAATGTAGTTTTGCTGTGAACTTAAAATGGCTTTATAGTATAAAGTCTATTAAAATGTAAACAAAGAAGGCAACAATAGCAGTGTTTCCAAACCCAAGGCTTCCCTCACTGTGCGCTCTGGCCTAAGACCTGGGCCTCCCCGGACCACGTCTGGGCTGCCCCCTTCCAGCTTTGCTCTGAGCCCTTGAACTTCAGATCTTCCCATCACATGTCAAAATAAATGCAGCCTCTCCATTCCAGGATACCTTTATTGTTCCTTACTGCCCACAGACTTCACAGGGCCCATATCTTTCGTCTCCACTAGAAAAAAGAGGTTGTGATCTCTATACTGCAACACTTTTATTTACTTTATCTGTAATATAATTAATAGATGACTGTGTGGAGATCAAGGCAGTTTCAAAGAGAATGAGACAGCTTCATATGAATCTTGCTCTTTTGAATCAGTCCAGGACTCTATCAAAGTCTGTGTGATAATTTCATGTAAATCCTGGTGTTACGAATCTGTATCTTTTAACCTGTATGTACCATTTTAAACACACTGCATTTCAAAGATACCAGAGGCTGGCCTAATTTGTATTACAGAATTAGGCAAGCAGCACTTCATACTGAGTTATTAAAATTAATATAGAAGCTTGTTATGAAGGCATCTGCAGAGGTCTTATACGGTCATCTCAGAGGGCTAGGGTGGAGAAAACCACTTTTTCTATTAAAACCTCCAATTTTCTGCAGTCAAGGTCCCGCCACAGGTATCTGCATTTTGAAACTGCCTTTGGTGGGACCTGGGGATCCTGCATCTAAGATTGCCTCCCCAGGGGCAATAACAACTGTAACTTGTCCCTGTTTGAATGTCCAATGTATTACTGATTTTTCTTTGCTTAATTTGGGCATGTAAAAGAGTTGCACATTTTGATTTCATAAATATCATTGCTCCTTCCTTAGGTTCATCTCGTGGGTTTTCCATACCTTCCATTCACTAGTGTGACATCCAACAGCAGACATTTATGCTCCCCCAGGAGTCTGAACTCGGGGTCCGTGCTTTAGGGAGGGGCTTCCTGCCTCTCCCAGCTGGTGGAGCTCCCGGGGGTCCTGGGCCAGTGGCTGCCTCTCTGCAGTTTCTGCCTCCATCTTCAGCTGGGTTTCTGAGACCCTAAGCTCCCTTCAGCTCACTCTTTTTTTTTTCTTCTTGCTGCCCAGGTGCCCCTTCCAACCCCCTTAGCTGAGTGCCCACTGTGACAGATGGACAGCAGCTCTGAGACTTGGAGCTGAGCAGCCTCCTTGAGAGCTTATTTAAATGCAGGCGGCTGTGTCCCCACCTGCAGAAAGTCTGATCTGTCGGTCTGGCCCAGGCCCCAGAGTCTGTGTTAGATATCCCCCAGATGATGGTGCCCGCAGATGCCCAGCCCCAGCTGGGGGTGCAGGTAGGGGCTGTTCTTCCCCTCTAGCTAAGGCTGAGGCCTCACCTGAGCTGGTAGGGGCCAGAGCAAGGCACAGGGCAGGAGAGGCATCGCTCCCCATCTCAGGCTACCGCCGGGGGCCCTCCCCGCTCTGAGACCCACCGCCATAGGACCCACCCCTGCTTTGTGTATTTGCAGTCTGAGACCCGGGAGGAGGGTCTGGGGCCAGCCGCAGACCCCTTGGGGACAGGAATCTGGGCGCTGGTCAGGCAGGTGGGGACGGAGGCGGGGCCACCACGTCTGTGGCCAGGGCCCTCCTTGAGGCGGCCAGCACAGCCCTCAGCCCACTCCTGCAAGCACACAGCCAGGGCCCAGAAGTAAAGACTGTGAACCACAAGGGCCCTCATGGTGCTCTGCCTGGGGGGTCCGGGTCCTTGACTTAAGCAGGAGTCAGTCCCACCGCCTCGTTCATGTGAGGAGGCCAAGCCCCGGCACCTGGCCCTCCTGGTATTAAATGTGTCCATGTTCCTCTCCTTGCCCTTCACTCAGGTACAGGAACAGCAGTTAATTAAGATGGAAAGATGACAAGAGTAATGTGAATAAAGAAACGAGTAGAAAACACACGATTTGTCTAGAACATTTGGAAATTCCTACTCTGACTTTCCGGTTCCCATTTTAGAGACAATTCTCTGAGACTGTATCCCGGAGCAAAAGGCCTTGGAGAAGGGGTGGAGGTCAGTGCTCCCAGGGGGGGCAGATGTCAACCCTCAGCGTTGGGAATCAGGGGTCTCCTTTCCCTGTAGTTAAGGGTAGGGCGTCTGATGTGTGCACAGTTGGGGCCACCAGGACCCCAGGATATTGGTCCTCGATGTCCCACTCATGTTTTGCTGCTGAAACAACAAACCTGATAGGCTGCATGGCGTGGTTCCCGCAAGCCCCAAGCAGACCCTCATTCTCCACGCCGGGATGGGGGCCCCTATCTGGAGGTCACTGCTTGGATTGATTTCTGTTATCCAGAGGCCTCGACAATCAGGCATACACCAAACTCCTCCTGGGACTCTGCCAAGGGCCCATAATAGCCACCCACTTCCTACTGGTGAGCCCGGTTGCATCTCAGCCATTAATACAAACTTGGGTCCAATCCATCTGGGTTCCCAAAGTTCTGTTTTTCTTCCTAAAATGAAAAGAAGAAACTGATTTCCTCTGGGCAAAGACCCCTTTGCAGGTCTGGTTGCAGTCCCCAGTGGCCCCACGCTCCAGATCATCCCAGATGCTGCTCACACAGAGCCTCCAGCCCCTCCCAGATACCTGGCGTGAGCTCCACTTGTCCCCCAGAACCCCTGCCTGTCCTGCTAAGTCACCCTGCATGTGCCACAGGGGGTTGGAGGTTGTGGGGCAGCGGGGATGCCTTCCTGAGCTGTCTGAGACTTACATGGGCTCCCCATGTGGTGTGCTCTGCAGAAATGAGGGAGGATTCTGTCAGGACCCTGGCTGTCCTCGGGGAGCACATGCCGCCTCGGAGAACCCTGCAAACACTGCATCAAGTCCACTCCTGCTGGGGGCAGAGGTGGGGAGGGAGGGAGGGGCCCCTGGGAAGCTCAGGGTGTGGCTTCTCCTTCTGGGCTCCTGGGCGGACCTCCATCCCTGAGGCCAGAGAGGGCTTGAGAACTGTCCTTAGAAGGCCTTTGTGCATTGGCTGTTTGAAGGGTCATGGATTCCTGCACTCATGTGCCCACTGGACCAATCCTCCCACCACCACCAGTCAGATACTTCAGCGGCTGCTCACTTCACGTTCTGCCATGGCCAAATGTGTAGTCTCTGACCTCAGGAAGGAGCTCGGAGCCTTATAGGGAGTCACAGACATTCTAGCAGTTTCTGGAAATGCTGCAGTTGGTGTGGGTTCCAGACCCTACCCAGAATGAGGGGCCCAGATTAGCTGCACACCTAGTGATCTGTTTATTAATATCATAAAAGCATAGTCCTCAAAGAGAGTTTTCCTTTTGGCAAAGAAACGGTCCAACATGGGGAAGAATGGGCATTTTCCAGTGTTTCCCTAAATGACATTATGTTAGAATCTAGATTTTAAAAATTCTCTGTTATCTTAGCAAAATCCCCTGCCTCGATTCTGTCCCTCATAATTCCTTCTGTGATGTAGGAAGAAGAGGTCAGGGCTGGGGCGGGCAGGCTGGGGCGCACCTTGGCTGGGCTCTGGAGCATGGTGGGGCATGGCAGCCCTTATGGGCCCATCCCTCTGTCACATTCCCCTTCTGCAGAGGCGGAGGACCCCTGGGGGCACCTGAGGCCCTCTCCAGAGGAGTTGGTGCTGTTCTGAGCCCCAAGCCAGAAGGGACGTAAAGGGGTGCCATCTCCACTGAGAGAGGTGGAAGCTTTCCTGCCCTGTTAGCTCATAAGTG